>NW_019384551.1:116738-159068 GCF_000671375.1 Centruroides sculpturatus | reverse complement strand
GGTACACACTCGGTAAGTAATCCTATAATTTTTTGTTTATAGCGTAGTTTATACGGATTATTCCCAAAAAATTATACGTGTTTTGGAAATGTTGAGTGGAATTAGTCTAGAATCGGTTAATTTTATAGAAGAAAACCTTTCAAACAGCCTTAGTCCGTAAAGTTCCCACCTATCGGGCTGCGATTGGCTCATGTATTTAATCATTCCTACAACGTAATTTTCAGTTAGCGTGCAACGTATCTAAGCGTTATAGGGGGGTCTACTGTAATGAAAAGAGCAAGAAATCATAGCAAATTAGCATTACAATTGTCAAGTCACATGACTTAATTATCAATGAGACTGATTAATTATTCATCAAAAATGATTTCTCTTTCATTGTTTACTGTTCATCAGTCAGACTATAAATAAATAATAATTGCTAAAAAAATTAAATAAGAAAAAGTTTAAAGTAAATGACATGCGTAGTCAATTGTGCAGCTTCTAAATATAAATTTATAAATAGTCCGCTAAGACTTAATATTTAGAGAGGGAAATTTATTGAAAACAACTTTTTAAGATAAAAGTTTAAGTAGGAGTGTTTATTATTATTACTTAATGTATAATTGATACACATGGAGTGTTTGTTGATTCCATTGTCTTGCATAATCTTGAACAAATGTATTAATTGGGTTTTAGAACATTCAGCTTGGGAGAAGATTGCATTAGCAAGATTTGTTTGTGGTTTGTTTTGGATTAAGTAGATGTCTATAAATTGTATGAGTAATAGGATTGATTTTAAAAATTTGTTTAAAAATGTAAATGGAGTTTGTTTATTAAAGTTAAATCATTTTGATAATTTTATCTCAAAGCTGAATAGTGGCATATTATCAAGCACCTTATGCTGGTGGTATAAAAATTTGAATAAATCTTTTTTTGATTGCTTTATTTATAATAATAATCTTTCTTGTAATATTACAGCAGTATTAATGTACGTTAAGTGTAATTCATTACGTTTTTATGTAATTACAGAAGAGATATTTGCATGTGTGGTATATTCATTATTGGATGCATATCACATGATAGCAAGTAATTTGTACTTTTTCTCAAAATTAATGTAAGGAGATTTTTGGTGTTATTTCCTTTTTATTAATAGTTTTGTGAAAGTAATCTATGATTCTGATTCTTTTATCAAGTTATTTATTTTATTAAAAAGGTTAAATTGTTTAGCTTATGATGTTTTCTTTGTGGTAATGTGATTTATTTTTCTTTTAGAGGCTCATAATGTAAAAGCCGTTGATAATTTTATGCTAATTGCATCCTGGGGTGTAGTTTGCAGGTTATTTAACCAGCAGTTAGCTTTAGTTATTTGCGAGACTGGATAATTTCTGAATAAGACTAATCTGATTTTTTTTTATTTCTATATAAGATATAGTTTTTTATTGTACTTTTTCTTTGGGTAGTTCTCCCAATTTTACCTTTGTATTTTATTTATGTTATGTGTATTTATGTTTTATATTAACAGATATGTTGTATAATTTTGTATGATTTCTCCCCACATCATGGTTGTACCAGTATGCTTAAATAAATAAATAAATAAATAGATAGATAAATACACATAAAATGAACAGAACTAAAGACAAAGCATGTATGTATATATGTATGTTTAGTAGTTTTGGGAATAATCATAGTGATAGATAAATGTCTGCAACATGTAAAGAATTTTTTATGTTTCATAAAGGTACTCTTTGTGATTTTAAATGAAAGTTGTTTTGTGAGTTCATAACTGAGTCAAAATCAGCAAATAAAAAGTTAATTTGTAAGTAATGTTGGTTAACATAATTGACTATCTCACAAAATTATGTTAACAATAAAATAATGACAAAAATTATTGTATTAATTAATAGAATAACTAAATTGAAACAATAATTAATTATTAATGAAAATCTATAAAATGATAACCTTGCATTAGTTTTATTTGAAAGAAATTCAGAACCTAGATTATAGCTTATGTTAAGCATTCCTTTCCAATCTGAAGGTGCCTCTGGTCCTCCTAAATTTCTAATAAATTAAAAATAAAAAAAATAAATAGTTATCTATTTCATATTATCTAGCAAATAAAACATTACAAATAACTTTTCACTAACTTCATAAGAACCTGAGCATCATTATAACTAATTGGCTGAGAAGGTATTCTTGGTAAGTCAATTTCATTCAATGGTATTCTATAAACTCCATCTAGAGAGAAGAATTATACTTTTAGCGGCTTTTAAAGCAAATTATACAAAATAATTTATTGTAATTTACCAACAGATGGTAAAAATGGAGTATTTGGATCTCCTGGATAAGTTTTCAGATTACCCCTGACAACACCATCTCCAGGAAGCCCTATGTTTTCTGGATAAGTTTTCAAACTTCCTCCTCCATGATCTATTGGATCAGGATATAATAATGCAGCTACAGCTCCAAACTTTTCAGCAAGTTTTATCTGTACTTAAAAAAATATGTTTTTATGCTAAAAGTTATATTATCTGAATAGTTATCATTTAAATTCTTTTAGAACAAAAATTAATATTCATAATGTATAAAGAAAAATAACAAACCTTTGAACCTCTATGAGTTTTACCATTTCTCATGATTACTACAGCATTTTCTACTGAAACATTTACTTTCTTTAAATATTCAAAATCTTCTAATCTCCCATAATGTGCATAAACTAATTTTCCCTAAAATAAAAAAAAATTATATATATTTTTTAACATTTTATGTAAGTTTTGATTATCTAAAATTTAAAATATTTTAAACACTTACTTACCTGTGCTTCTGTCTTTGGAGAATAAGCATAATAAGGTCTCATTTCTGGAAACATAGCTCCATCACCAGATTCTGAAGCGGAAAAAACTAGCTTTCCATTTTTGTCTATTAAGTATACTTTATTTGGAACTTCCCTAGATATATAGCACAATAAATTTCATCAATTTAATTAGTAAATTTTCAAATTTATAACATTAAAAAATATTTACTAACATAGACGGTACAGAAAGAAGTACATTATATTTTTCTATGCGTACAGAATTCAGACCAAATTCCTTCCATTTATCTCTTATAAATTCAGCAATCCGAAGGCTTTCATCACTTCCTGCCCTATGAACTTCTTGAGTAAAGTATCTAATAGTAAAAATTTCAACTAATTCAAGTATTAAATTATTCAAAACATTTACAAAGAATATAAATAATAAATAACATTTTAATAACCTTAAATTATTTCCAATTTTAACAGGATCAACATTATCTTGAAATAAATTTACATATTGTTTTTGATAACTGTATAAAGCTGATGACTGAGGACAAGTGTTCTCTTTCTTTAATATAACTTCATGAACACCACGACGAATGAAATAGCCAAATATGAGGCCAATAAAAAATAAAGAAACAAGGAACAACACCTTAAAAAAAAATAAATAAATACAATTATCATTGAAATATCTAAAATAAAAAAAAAAATATTAATTTAAAATTTACCTTCAAAACTTTTCCTTTTCTTCCCGAAAACCATCCTTCAGATGCAATTTGCACATGTGGTTGTTGAGCATCAGGTGGAATATCCATGTCCACATTTTCTGTTTCTACATCCCATTTAGTATAAGCTTTCTTACCACGTATATAATCTGTCATTTTGGGCTGTATAAGCTAGTTACAAAAATCTGTAAAATTAAATTATTAATTTAGAACATGTGAATAATTCAGTTTATGAAATTTGTCACAGTAAACCTAAAATAGTAAGTGTGTATATATATATATTTAACTCAATATTAACCAAATGCTAACTAATTTAATGTAAATAAGTATAGAACTTACAGCTTATCTACTTTTACCTAATTTTTAATAGATATTTCTAATGCATTAAAAAGTATATAGCATACACTGTTTAAAATGTTCTGGATAATTTACAAACATTTTCTCATTTAAGTTTAGTTAATGAGATATTTGAAAATTATTAAATTATAGATTTAGAATACAATAGAAAAAAGTTAAATATGATTATTACATTTTTATAATTTATGAATGTTATATTTGCTTAAACTTATTACAAATTAAAAATTATTCCTTATTATTTATTTAATATAAATTTTATTTTTAAATTAAATAAAATGTGAGCTTCATTATAATGGAGCATCTTAACTCTTATTTTCATTTGATATTTGAGATAAGGATTATCTGAATAGAATAAAATACAAAAAGTATGATTATAAGTATGATGATGTACATTTCTTATTCACTTGCTTAAATACATTTTATATCCTGACTTGCCATCAGTTATGTTAAATACTCATAGATATGATAAGTTGATTATGAAGAATGGGTTAATCCATATTTAAGTAGGTTAAGAAATAATTATTTTACAAATATATATTAATTACCTCTGTTATCTACAAAATATACAATTTAATTTTTTAACCATCAAATTAACTTTATAACCAATATTAATAATGGCAAACTTTTATAAAAATATTTCTTTATATTAAAATGTAACATATGGAATGCACTATTTCAGTTGAAAATAATAATTTATTTAAATTATAAATTTATATCACTTACCTATAAATAATATTAAAAATTCATATTATTTTAGTACTATTTAGTACTATACACATTAGTTACTGTTAAAATTAATCAATATAGAAATTATTTTATTTTTAAATGCATTACCAATTTATGTTCTTAATATAATTTAATCAATAGTTGAATCAATATTTTTATTAAATATAATATAATGATTGTCATAACAGTCATTTTTGTAAAGTTTTTTCTTATATCATTTAGTTACATTACTTTCATGATGATAAACATAAAGAAATTTTTTTTTAATCTAATTCAAATATCCATACTTACTATTTATTAATATTTAAATCTGTAACCAAAATGAAAACATTAATCAATTATTGTATGAGTAATTTATCAATAGTTAACATTTAATGTAACTTTATATAAATAATAATTATAAATAATTTCATTATTTATATATTTCTATCGCATAAATCATGTTTCTTGATAAATGTTATTTAACCTATCAAGCAAACATCTATTATTACATATTTTATGAAATATATAGTGAAATGTTTTGCATGAATAATTCACAATATACTGTATATGTAATAAATTATTCAACCCTCGGCAAAAATTTCCAAGAGTTGTATTTTACAAAAATGTACAAAAACTAAAGTCATGACTTTTAGGTTGATAAAATATCCTGATAACATCCATATTCAAACTATGATAATCAAGCTGTACATTTTGTTCCATTTGTTTATGACTCAGGCATTGCCTTTCAATCCAAGAATGATTTCAGCAAATATATTAATGATCTGACTAAAAGACTTCATATTTGACATGGAATGCTATGGAAAAACTTAAAATCATGTCTAAGAAGAATACTCTTCACACCCCCCCTTTTTTTTTGCAAATTTTCAGTCTTTCATAGACTACACTATACTTGTATGGACCTCTGCAGCATGTTCCCACCAAAAGATCCTCGATGATACTATTTCTAAAGTTTACTTATTTTAACAAATGGCCCAATTACCATTCACAAACTCTTCAGATGTTGCCCATTGCCACTTAGGCTTTCCTGACTCATTCAGATGCATTAATTATTTTGACCAACTTTTTACGCACCAATTTGTCAATGGTTAGATCTTGTTCTGCTACATTAATTAACTTTAGAATTCCCTCTTTTCATTCTAAACAGTCCTCATTTCTATTCATAACTCATTGCCATCTTAATATTACTATCCATTCTTCCTTTTATTGGTATCATATATCCATTAATAAATTAGAAAATTTACTGTATCTTGATTATAAAAATTTTATTTTTTTAGAAAATTAATATTGATATATTTCATTATTGTTTTATTAAATCTTTCAAGGAAGTTACCTGTTTAGAATTCCATCCATTTGAACAGATTTTAGCATCTGGAAGTAGAGATTATACAGTAAAATTCTTTGATTTTTCCAAACCATCAGTTAAGAGAGCTTTTAAAACTATACATGTGAGTTGAATGTAAAGTAATACACTATATTAATAGATCAGAAAATGAGATTACAAGTAATTTGTGACACTAAAAACTTTAATGTATTTACTGTATATANTGTTCTGCTACATTAATTAACTTTAGAATTCCCTCTTTTCATTCTAAACAGTCCTCATTTCTATTCATAACTCATTGCCATCTTAATATTACTATCCATTCTTCCTTTTATTGGTATCATATATCCATTAATAAATTAGAAAATTTACTGTATCTTGATTATAAAAATTTTAAAAATCATTTTGTCATAAACTATTATATAATTAAATATATTGTATTATTCGTATTGTTTTTATACTTTCACTTTCTATTTTATTATTTTTGTATTTGCTTTTATGGCGTTTTGTTTACTAATTGTTAAAAGAAGGTGACAATTTTTATCCCATACAACATCACCTGTAATTTACTGTAAAATAAATAAATTAAACTAAATATCATATTTTTATAATCGAAATGTAGCTGTACAGTTCTGTAGAGTTTTAAATTATAAGCTGCATTATTAACAGGAAGTTACCAGATAAATGACACTTCAAAGCAATCCAAAACAATTGTATTTCTGATAAATTCAAAATTTTTTTCCACAGTATTCAATGATACTATTTACTATATAATTTTTTGATTTATTTGATATACAAATAGACTCTATAATCATTATAATAATAATTAATAAAGTAAGAATTGCATCACAATAAGATGATGCAATTTTTACTTTATCAATAAATTAGTAAATACAATAAAATAAAAAGTTTCATAATAATCTCAATCATGCAAACTTTCCCTTATATAGAACAGTGGAATAAAAAATAAAAATAAGCATTCCTAGTCACATAATCTCTTGTCATATGAGAATGTAAGGAAGAGCTAGATTTGTGTTCTCAAGGGTATACATTTACATAGCAATAAATTGGAAATTTAAACAGGTTATAGTTTATTAATATAATTACAAATTACACAAATTAAACTGTATATTAACTCTTTCTGCCCTGTGATCACCGAGAGGGTAATTAAACGTCTTAATTGCATTCAAAATTATTATGTATTTATTTATGTTTTAATGAAAATTTAATGTATAAATCATAGCAAAATATTTAATAAATTAGAAGTAAAAACACGTTATAGATAAAGATATAATTCTTGTTACTTTTCATAGGATAGCTGATAGTATATTATGTATTTATTTATGTTATTTATAAAAGTGCAAAGTGTAAAGTAATAAAATGTCTACATTTTTAATTAGTCTAAATTCGTTATATTTTATCATGTTATAATTTTTTGTTATTCTTTCTTCAAAATATTTGATACTAGAGCAGAGCTAACTGAAGGATATATCATTTAAATATTTGTTAACTAATATTAAATTTTTCAATAAATAGATTAAATACTTTCAAGACAATACTAATTCTAATTCTAATTTTCATAATTCTGAATAAAGAATTTTATTTTAGTTTTCAAAACAATGAAATCCATTTATACAACAGAGAATATAATATATAATTACAGAAATATTATACAAATAAATTTGATTAGCAAATTACTATTTACTATCAATCAAACAATATTTTATTGATTAATGCTACAAATTTATATAACTAAATTATATAAAATTCAATCAATCTTAATGAAATTACATAAATTATANATATTTAATAAATTAGAATTAACAACAGGGCTTAACATTATTGAATATTTTTTTTAATTTAATAATTCAACAATAAATTGATTAATACATGTTAAAGAGGTGTTCAAATTTATAATCTAGTAGAAGTTACTTTTAGTTAATTTGTATGTGTAATAACATACACACAATCACCTAAAAGTAACATCTACCGTATTTATGTTAAAATATTCGTTAAAGTGTATATTTTGTGTATGTTTGTACACGGTTTATAATTACAACACGCTAAACTGGATAAATTAGGTAATTACTTACAGAATAAGGAAGTTAAAACGACATAAACGGTTATCGAAACGCAAAGGATAACTTCTCTCTCATAACCGGTCAACCTCTTGTTTGTCTCCGATCGTGCGAGAACACGAAAATAAAATTTCTGTATCGAAAACTGGCGTATAAATAAAAATTTATTATTAAATTTCCTGTTATTTAAATTGTTACGGTATTAAAAAAATTACGTAATTTGTATTTTTTCTCTTTTTTGATTAATTCGGTTATTTTATTTTTATGTACGTATTTTAACGGCCGTAGAGGGCGTTGTTGTTAGCGGTTGAAGCGGCTTTTTGTAGTTTGGTGTGATTTTTGATCGTGCCGGAAATTCGTGAAGAATTATTTTTAGATTTATTGTTTCCAAAATGCCTCAAGAATTAGAATCGCCCGGCGTTAAAGATAGAGAAGCTTTATATAGATTGATTATTAGGTAAATCGTGCTTTATAATTAAAGTATGAGTGATTGAAGTAGAGGTTACTTTTAGATCACTTGCTTATGTGTTTATATACGTGTAAAATACCTAAAAGTAAATTGCACCGTTTGAATAGGGGTAAATTTTATTGCCTTGTGATACACAAAACGAATGGTTTCATTCATCTACACTATCAAAAACAGACTGTAGCAAGCATTTTTATAGTTATTGCTTATACTGCTGGTTATGTACCTAAATGTATTTATTTGATAATTAAAAAATATTGGCGGGTGTTGACTGAGTTAAACTGAACTGTTTTAACTTGTTATTGAATGGTGGTTCTCGACCTTTCTGAGGCTGCGGAATACCATTCGTATACTTTTTATTACACGGAGCATTAGCGGCAATATATTCAAAACTTCGTAAATATTTTCAAGTTTACAGGCCCACCAGTGGCAAAGAGGTGTCGTCCGCTGAACACTGGGAGTTCAGTCATGGGTTTGCACCTTGCCAAGATGGGCTGGCCATGTGGAGTTTTCCAGGTTTTCTCCACATCTGTAATGCCTGAATAGGGGCTAGTTACCCTTAAAAAGACCTCCCAGAAGGCTGATTGCCCAAGTGTTGCATTGCCATAACAAACAAACAGACAATTTCCAAGTTTACTATTCTCAGGAAACAATAAACTAATAAACTTTAATGTATTGAATAAAATAGAAATGTGGAGTTGTCTACAAATGATAATATATTTTTAGTAATTGCAATAAAAACTTCAAAATCCTTTTTTTTTTCTACATGGAACGCTTGAGGCAGGTTTGCAGAATACTGGTTAAGAACCACTATTATTGAATAATCAATAATTTTTATTTTACAAGGTCATTAAGATAATTTTACTTTTTTCATCATAATCTTAAGTAAATATTTAATCATTTCAATTTTAAGTTCCCAATTAGTATTTGTTTAGCAATTATTTTACTTTATCAGTTACCAACCATTATGAAATGTGAAATGAATTGAAATGTAACATTCTTTGATTTTTCAAGAGATTTTAGTTGATGATTCTATTTATAATTAAAGTTTTTTTTATTTCTGCACATGATAATATTTATTGTAATAAAGATAAACTAATTACAGAGAGAGATACTTATCTCCTTTTATAAATTAGCACTGAAAAAATGTAAACTTTATAATATAACAAACTAATTAACAAAATTTACTTTGTTACAATAAATAATATTATTTCTATATATATTAATCTGTTCTTTATTTATTTTTTGTTCATATTTTGTAAATTTTTAATTGCAAATTTGTATAAACAAAGCCACCATTTTTGAAGTATCATAGCTCTTAAATAAATGTATTGTACATACTTTAAATATTGATAACAATATATAAAAATTATGTAACAATAAATACAGGTAAAATGAAATAAAACTAAAATAAAGTTAAAATAAAAATGATATGCCTGATTTTGTAAATCAATGTACTTAGTATATGCACATATATATTTAACTAAGTAATTGCATACTTTACTGGCTGTTGCATATGTTTATTTATTATCAATCATTGATTGCCATATGATTGATAATGCTTTGCAGTCTTTATTATTAATGCAATCGCCCTTTTGTGTAAACAATAGATTGTATGATAGAGTAACCATGCTTTAAAACGGACCAACTGATTTTGCAGTTTATAAAATTATTTCATCTATATAATCAGTAAATTCAGTAATTTAGATTTTAAAATATTTGAATCTAAAATACCAATATATGATGTGTAAAATCTAAAATACCAATATATATTGTAATGAATTTTTGTATGAATGAAATACTATAAAATATATTTTGCAATGTATGTAAACCTTTTAAGTCTTGATAAATTTTATGAAGAATTTTAAAGGTTTTTTTTTACTATTATAAAACTCTAGTATGTTGTTCATGTTGCAAATTACCAACATTTACCAAAATGTAGATAGTTACCTGTCAGGTGCTAGGGAATAAACAAATCTATAGATTGTCAGTTTATTTACATGAACTGACAATAAAATCTGATTTGAATAACTGATGGTAAGAGTATGGTCAAGTGGTCAGATGTAGATACTATTACAGCTGCATCTTGATCACTTGGAAATTTAAAGATCAGGTGGGTAGAGAGCATGGAGATAATTTCTCAGCTAGAATACAAACAGATACATACATTCTGGAATGATTGCTGGAACAAAAATGTGGAGTTTTATTTTATAACTGAAAATATCTAAATTTGATTTTATATAAATCATTTATTTGAATGGAATGTATGAAAATATTTTAAAAATGTAACTAAATTAAAGTTTCTTATTGAGTAGTGAATTATTATTTTCTTTAGATTAATAACAAAAATTAATAGTTTATGTAATATGTCAATATCATTAATTTCATAGATGATACAAAATATTTGCAATTTCAGTTTTTCTTATTGAGTTTTTATATCCTTTTGTTGTAATAGTTATACAAAACATTTTGAAAATTTATTATTTAATCATCTAAATATATAAAATTACTTGTCCTGACTGACTGATTGAGTGATTCATCATCGCCCAGAGCAAACCGCTGAACCTAAAGAGGTGAAATTTTGTACACAGTTAGGATTCATCATGAAAACGCACATTAAGAAGGGGTTTTACGAAATTTCCCTGCAGGCGGAGAGGGATAGGATTAAGGCTTAACCTGAAGAATGGCTTCTACTGTACTATTTTAGATGCGATTTTTTTGTTTTCAAGTACGTTTAGTCTTCATTGAGTATTTACATGTATTAAATTGATAACATTTCAGGCATTGTTATAAATATTTTTATATATTTCGATTTTTTAACCAAATGTTCGAACCATTTTAAATTTGAATTTGTTATTGCATATTGGTTTGATTATAGAATGATTGTAAACGTTCCAGAAAATTGATCAAATTGAAATCAGCATTTCTCATCATTCTCAGTGGTAGGTGTTATATAACAATTACTATGGTTGTTGAAGTACTGAATATGGGGTTTGCTTGTAAAATCTGTGCATGCAAACTTGTGGGTAACAGTTAGTTTAATGTATATAATTAATATACATAATTATATATTATTCTTGTTTTTAATTTATAATTAATGTGTATAATGTACAATAAATGTTTAAAAAGTGCAATTTAATTAACAAGTTATTCAAACTAAACTTAATCACATTTTGATTTAAAGAATTTTTATTTTTAGTCAATTATTTTATGATGGACACCAAACATTAGCTGTAAGTTTATCAAATTTAGTTAAAGCACATCCACCATGTCCACCTTCTGATAGACTACAGCATGTTGTTTCACAAGCATTAAAAATGGAACAAGGTAAATTTCAGAAAATAATGTTCTATTACATTATGCTTTTATTAAAAATTAATGTTTTTACTTTATTTTTTTAAGAACAAAAAGAACAGGGAATGAATTCTGAAAGTATTAATCCTGGAATTGGTATTGATTTAGAATATGAAACTGAAGGCAAAGGTACAATATATTATTAAAAGAAATTATAATTTGAATGATGATTTTGAATAATTATTCTATCATTTAAAACTTGATTTCTGTTGTTTGCAGCTCCTTCTCTTGCTCCAGAACCTGGTTTATATGAAACATGTTATGTCACATCACATAAAGCACCATGTCGAGCAGGAACTTTTAGTCCAGATGGTAAAAATATAAATTTAGAAATTGTTCTTATTACAAATATATGAAAATTAATAAATTGTATCTTCAATAAGAAAATGTTAAAATTTAACTTAAATTCATAATAGCAATTATTGAAATATTAAAATTTAACTTAAATTCATAATAGCAATTAGCTAATAATATATTTAAATATTGGTATTCTTTTATATTTAAATAATTTGTTGTATTTAGTTTAATAAAATGATTTTGAATACTATTATTTAGAAACTTTTTCAGTTTGTGTAAATTTAGATAACTTTGAACACAAGTAAAAAACAATGTGTAATGTATGTATGAAGAAATTCTTCCAAAGAAATTAAGTGCTAAGAATAAAATAAAATAGTATGGTAGATAGTTAAAAGATATATATTACACATTACATTAATATTAATAGTTTATTACAGATTTGTCAACAATTGAGTATTGATTGGTTATAGGCTAAATTTTAGTTTTATATTAACTAACTAGCCAATAACAAGTGTTGAAAGTAATGTCATATCAAAATTAAATGAATATAATTAAATCAACATATTAAACAAGTATTAAATTTTAGAATTCTTTATGAAAAATTCAAATATTCAGTAGGAATAAATAAACTATTATAAAACTCTAGTATGTTGTTCATGTTGCAAATTACCAACATTTACCAAAATGTAGATAGTTACCTGTCAGGTGCTAGGGAATAAACAAATCTATAGATTGTCAGTTTNTTAATTATGCAGTTTATTGTTAACTCTTAAAAAATAAAATAGATCATTTTCATTAATATTGTTTATTTAATTGTTCTTTGTTTTTTATTATAAATTTTATATATTTAATTTAAAAGCAATTAATTTGGCTGCAACTTGAAAAAATTTAATATTTGTAAATTTCCGCTGTCATCTGTATGTCTGTTGTTCCTAAATCTCGAGAACAGTGTTAGATAAATGTAAGTCAAAACCAGATATTGAAAGCTTAGCAGCAGGAGCTCTGATATATATGAACTTCCAGACTAGATTAGAAGTCATGTAATTTCAATTCAAAAATTTTCCCCAAGAATGGAGTTATACAGATGACTGGCATAACTCTGTTGTTATCAGGAAAAGTATGATGTAATCTGAGATTGAGAGAATATATTTTAAATTAAATAAATTAAAAGTATGATTAAAAATTGCAGCCTGGCATTGTGACGACATCACAATAATTTTTTTTGTATTTTTCAATTCTAAATTGATTTTATTATATAACTCTAAATCAGAGTTACAAAATCTGCAATAAGATGATAGCAGTAGAAAGATGGTGAAAAAATTTTAAAAAGGTTTTTAAATTTAGAAAAAAAGTTTCTGTATCTAATAAATTTTCCCATTATTCAATGACTTTTTGAAAAATAAACTTCATTTTTTTTTTGTATCCATTACTTACATGATACAAAATATGCTAGTAAAATCTATCTTTCTTTTTATTCTAGAGTATTAAGAAACAAAATATTATATATATGTTTATCATCAGAACTAAAATTTTGTTTGACTAAAAAAAATAACAAAGTACATCATATCATATAAATATCTTAAAAGTACCAATTTAAACTTTCTAAGTCTGTAATTTTACACCTTTTTAGGTCAGTTGGTAGCTACAGGTTCAGTTGATGCTTCTATCAAGGTAAAAATAGTTTAGTTTTATTATGTATATAATAAACTTTTGTATTTAAATCAAAATATTTAAAATCTATTATGCTTGTTCAGATCTTAGATGTTGACAGAATGTTAGCAAAAAGTGCCATGCCTGCTGATCTTGCTGCACAAGAATCTACTCAAATAAATATGGAAACTCATCCAGTTATAAGAACATTATATGATCATATAGAGGTATTAATATAAAAATTTTATTTTTTTAGAAAATTAATATTGATATATTTCATTATTGTTTTATTAAATCTTTCAAGGAAGTTACCTGTTTAGAATTCCATCCATTTGAACAGATTTTAGCATCTGGAAGTAGAGATTATACAGTAAAATTCTTTGATTTTTCCAAACCATCAGTTAAGAGAGCTTTTAAAACTATACATGTGAGTTGAATGTAAAGTAATACACTATATTAATAGATCAGAAAATGAGATTACAAGTAATTTGTGACACTAAAAACTTTAATGTATTTACTGTATATATTATTACTTATATTATGTATACATAAAATTGTTAGATTTAAAATCTTACAGTGAAAAAAAATTCATGTTTTTTTTTCTATTTGATTTATCACAACGTTTTTGAGGCATTATTATTATTATTATTATTATATTTTTTTTTTATATTTTGAAAAATCCATTTACTTATGAAAAAATTAAACTCATTTATATGTTACATTTTCAACAGATCATTTCTAGTAAAAAGCAAAATTGAATTCAACTATTTTTGTATGATCTTGTGATCTCATTTTATAATTTAATTTATTTAGAATTCAATAAATTTAGAAAAACAGATTTATCATCTAAATACAATAGATTGAAATTTTATATTAATTTGTTGTTAAAATATATTGATATAAGTTAAAAAAATTAAATAATTACTTTTATGTTGTTTACAACTTAGTGGTTTATGTGGATTAATCATGAAGATGAAACTATAATTTAGAAAAAACAGAAATTTTAAACTCTTGACTTTCTGAAACTTTATTTAGAAAATTTAAATTTAATAAAATACTGTAAAAGACAGAATTATGTTTTTTAGAATGAAAATGCATATCAATGTAATTTAAATTAGCAAACAAAATAAGAAAGAGAGAAAATATTTTGCTGAATATAATTGAGGTAGTCAAAATTATTATTATTTTTTGTTTCTATATTGTCTACTTGGACCTTGTTTATAAATAGAACTTATTATACTGGTGTAGTTTCTGATTAGCAAAGAGAGGAAGTCTTAGTCAAAAGTCAAAACAAAATACTTTTATTTTCACCTGAAAATAAAGATTGACTTCCTCTCTTTACTAATTAGAAACTGTAACAGTATAATAAGTCCTATTTATAAAGAAGGTTCAAGTAGACAATATAGAAACAAAAAAGAAAAATATTAAGGACATAGAGGTAAAAAGAATCAATAGTAAAAATTATAATAATATTTGACATGACGAATCACAAAAATGGAGAAAAATAAGTACATTGGAATTGATTAGATATTTCTTTTTAGCATTTAAGTTATGTTGTGATTTATCCATTTCAGATAGATCTAACTAGAAATAGGATATGCCAACAAAGAGAAGTTACACCTAATGGTGTAACTTTTCTCTTTGTTAGCATATCCTATGTAGGCAAACTACCATGAGTTTGGATAGATTCAAATTTGGGCATAGACTGGTATTTTTATGGCTATCTGAATGACAAATATTCATATTACTAAACTATTTTCAGTAAAATATTCATATTACAATATGCTTGAAAAATGTGTAAAATAAAATCATATTGCTGTTAATTTCAAAACTAAAAAACAATTATTAAAAAGTTTTTATGAAATCGAAAATTTGATGAGCCATAAATGATAGCTACGGAAATATTACTAAACATAATAATAATAATGGATTAATTGTATATAAAACATTAAAAATTAAATAATATCAGTTGATCAAAAGAAAATTGTTAACTTATTAGACTAGAGTTATATAATTGTTTTTATAAACATCAGCAGATATGAAATCTATGTCTGCTACTTGAGAAAAGTATGAAAATTTTGGCATATTTTTATATTAATCACATTTAGAAAGTTGTTAAACTTAGTTTTATTTTATGGAAATACTACATCCTCACAAGATTCAAAATTTGAATTTGAATCATTATAATTTGTATTTATCAATTAAAATTAACTGTAAATTTTTTTTTTTTTTTTTTACTTAAATATTGAATAACTGTATGTTTTGAAATATTTGCTTTATTATAATAGAAATGTGATAAGCTATGATTTTATTCTGGTATTTTTGAAACCGTGTCAGTAATTTATTTCAATTCAAACACAAATTATTTATCGTATTCATACAGACACTTGGCAAATCACAGAATTAAATTTTATTCAGTTGATACATGTTTTTTTTTTTTTTCTTACACGTTTCGGGCATTTCTTGCCCCTCTTCAGTCAACTAAAATAAAAGTTTACAAGTTACAACAGTATAAACAAACAAACATATAAGGTTATGTTATATTAAAAACATACCTTTTTTGATGAGTTTAAACAATTTTAAAATTTTTTCCATACACTTAAAACCTTTATGATAATACTTAAATACATTTTGATGAGACAGTGGGCAAGCTTAACTGGGAAGGAAAAGAAAGGGGGAGGAAAGGTCAGCAAAATACGTTTGTTCGAAAGACTAGTATGTAAATTTTAATTGTTAAATCAATTTAAATGTAATTTGAAGAGTATGGTAGAGATTTTAAAATTGTTTAAACTCATCAAAATGTATTTAAGTATTATCATAAAGGTTTTAAGTGTATGGAAAAAATTTTAAAATTATTTAAACTCATCAAAAAAGGTATGTTTTTAATATAACATAACCTTATATGTTTGTTTATTTATACTGTTGTAACTTGTGAACTTTTATTTTAGTTGACTGAAGAGGGGCAAGAAATGCCCAAAACGTGTAAGAAAAAAACACGTATCAACTGAATAAAATCTAATTCTGTGATTTGCCAAGTGTCTGTATGAATACGATAAATAATTTGTGTTTGAATTGAAACTATGATTTTATGTTGAAGTGATTATTAATTAATTTTATTATTTTTTTAATTACTACTAATTAGCCAGAGACATTCTCAAAATCCATCTGCCCCCTGGCATTGGAGAATGTTATTCAGTTGCCTTAGAATTATCTTAATTACCCAACTTTGTAGATCATTCTTTTCTCATTAGCTTTCTAAAATTGTTAAATGGAAGATGGAAAGTGGCTAATTGATAATGTTGAAATGATTGATTATAAATTATACAAATTAAAGTTTGATATATACTTGGTGTGATTCCAAAAGGAAGAATAGATAAAGTATAAAATCATTACATTTCTTATTTTCACTAGAAATTATTGAAATAGCAGTTATTTTTAAATTCATAATGTAATTATTGTTAGTCTGTGTTTTACACTTTTTGACAAGTTTTTCAAGAAATATCAGTTTATACTTTTTGCTTTTTTTATGTTATATAAGATTACTTTCTGTCTTTAAAGTCATACAATAAGCATTATTATATTTATTTTTATTTTAAAGAAAACTGATTGCTTTGGTATCAAGGAGTGATGCAGCACCTAAGCATCCTTCTGGATGCATCCTTGTCATTAGCATTAGTTATTCACTGTTGATCATTTTATATAGCAATTAACAAAGAAAAATATATATTTTTAGTAACATTGCTAGGTTTGATATATTTTTACAAAATAGACACCTTAAATTTTAGTATTATAAATCTGTCTTTAAAATTGAGTCTTTTTATAAAGTTTAAAGTTTTTCTTTCAATGGTGATTGAAATATTTTAGTGAATAAAGTATTATATAAAAATGTTCCAGCAGATTTTCATACATTTGAAAGTGTTCAATTATTCAGTAGAGTTTGGAAAATACTTGGACAATGATATCATGTTAAAAATAACTCCTGTCAGATAATTTTGAATGAATTTAAGGAAATTAAATTTCACATTACAAATAAATTATTATTATTATTATTACTTTTTTTGATTATTTTTAAAAATTACTGGAATAATGACATAATTATTTTATATTTAATTTATATGTTATTTCCTTCTTAAGTAAACATATTGAATAAAGCTTTTTGACTCTGATTAATCATTAAATGAAACAAAGGATAGTCATCCTTTAGAAGTTAAACACTGCAATTAAGAACCTTCAAGGATTGAAAACTCATTATGAGAATAGTTCAGTTCTAAAATAGGGAAAATATTTTATAGTTTTAAATTAAATTAAATGTTTGATGTGATTAAATTCATTATTCTAATTAAATCATACAAATAAATATGAAATAATATAATTAAAAATGTATATATAACTGTTAGGAAGCTGAGATGGTTCGTTGTCTATCATTTCATCCATCTGGAGATTATATGCTAGTTGGAACTCATCATCCTACATGTAAGTTTTTAAATTTTATTAAAGAATAATAAATAATTTTTTATATTGAATAATATTTCAATTTCAGTAAGGTTATATGATGTTCAGACGACCCAATGTTTTGTTTCCAGTATACCAGAAGATCAGCATAAAGGTCCTATTACTATGGTAAATTATTTTTATGTTTCAAAATTATAACTTTGTTTCAAATAACAATAAGTTTGTGTAAATTTTCTTATTTAGGTAAAATACAGTCCAACTGCTAATATGTATGTATCTTGTTCTAAAGATGGCGATATCAAAGTATGGGATGGTGTTAGTAATAAATGCATAAACACATTTCCTCAGGCTCATGATGGCAATGAAGTTTGTTCAGTTCTTTTTTCTAGAAATTCAAAAGTAAGTTGTAAAATTCACAGATTTATATAATGTGATTTTATAAACTTAATATAAGGTCACTAAACAAGGATTACTTTCATATAGTATGTACTATCAAGTGGTAAAGATTCACTAGTTAGGCTATGGGAATTATCAATGTCTCGTTGCCTTATTGCCTATACTGGTGCTGGTGCAACTGGTAAACAAGTCCATAGAGGCCAAGCTATCTTTAATCACACTGAAGATTATGGTAAATTTCAAATCAAACTTGTTAATAGTTTACATTTATATTGTTTAATAAAATGGATCTCTTTAAAACTAGTTTTATTTGCTGATGAAAAAACAACTAGTCTATGCTGTTGGGATGCAAGAAATGCAGAAAGACAGAGATTATTATCATTAGGTAAATTTTTAAATTTTTTTTTGTGTTAAATTTATTATGATCAAATTAATTAAAATTTTTTTTTATGTCTAGGACATAATAATGTTGTGCGTTACATAGTTCATTCTCCAACGGGACCAGCATTTCTCACCTGTAGTGATGATTTCAGAGCACGATTTTGGTACAGAAGAGCTGAATCTTGTGATTAATTATTTCTTCATTGTTTATTGTTTGTTTATTCATTCTGTGAATTTTCTACACATGTTTATTTTATAAACAAATAAAAGTTCATTTATGAAAGAAATATATTTTACACAAATATTTGAATATCGATTCTGAATTTTTCTCTCTGTGATTAATATATTTGAAGTAAATATTGACAGTCATTTTCACTTTAAAATTTTTTTATTTCAAATCTTTTAATACTACATTAAAATTTATTGACTTGCATATATTTAACAATAAAAACAAGTGAATAAATGATTTTTCTAAAATTATTAGTTTGTAATAATCTCCTGAAAGTGAAATATTAGCATCAGATACATTAAAGGAGTAAAACTGATGTTTTTCTTGTGGAGTTCTAGTTTAATAAGATTGTTTGTTTATATATCTGTAATTACTTGAATCTTAAATTTCTAGTATTATTTATATTATTATTAAATTGCATGCTTCTAGCCCTTCTGTTTACTGTTATTAATTATTTTGTTACTATTATCCTTTTAGGACTATGACATCTTTTGGGACAGTATACGTGGAGGTCAATTTTCAGATTGTGGTTTTTATTTGAAATTAATTAAAATATAATATTTAAGTATTCTTATAATTGAGATGAATTGATAATAATAATAATAAGCACAGAGCCCAAATGGTTAGGAGTTGAAAGCTGAAATTTGGTACACAGTTAGGGTATGTCATGAGAATGTACACTAAGAAGGTATTTCTCGAAATTCCTCCTCGCAGGGGAGAGGGTTAAGTATTACCCTGAATAACTCAGCTTCTACTGTAATATTTTAGATGTGTTTTTGTGGGAAATTGAACATATTTTTAGACCCATCTAAAAATTCTCTAATTTGCCTTGGAAGAAGGGGGACCAAATTCTTGCACCCAGTAAAAGTGGGTAAGATCGGCTATGTAAAATAACCTTTGTAGTTATATAACCCAAATTCTATAATATAATACAATAAAAGGGTTAGAAGTATGAAATTAGCTAAACTTAAAGTTTGTTCTTATTTCTTGATCAGGCAATGTCGGGCTTACCTGCTAGTTTTACAATAAACTTATTCAAGTTTATAGCCTATTAATAAATATGCATAGGCTGTAAACTTAAATAAGAAGTTTATTGTAAAACTAGTTAAATATTGTATTTTTATGTCAAATAAAAACTAAAATCTGAAAACCAGTCTTCATGTATGATAAACCCCAAAAGACATTGTAGTTCTAATAGGATAATAGTAATAAAATAATTTATAATTTCGATTACTATCTTTAATGATATGAATATTATGGTATTTCAGTTGAAAATTGGGCTCTACAACCTATACTTTACTATTTAATAACCAAAATTAAATGTCTAGTAGCAAATTGTAGTTAAAATTTTAAACAACTTGTATGTATAAAGATTGATGATTTTATGTAAATAAGAAAGATACATATTATTATAAGAGAATAATTATTTTCTCCAAAATAATTGATTCAATATGATTTTATAATTTAGATAATACAGTTTACATCATCGTAATATTGGACTAATGCATCTCTGCAATGTGTATGTGCATTCATGTAAATTATATGGTTTAATACATAATTTTATTTATAATTAATTGATCTCTGTTTTCAAGGTACTTTTTTATTGTATTAACATCATTATTGTTGTTATCTTTTATAGAGCTATTTTTAATTGGTTAGTTAATATTATCATTTAGTCATATTTTTAACAGATTTCATATACATTTAATAAACTTATAATTCATACTTTTTTACTTTAATATAGATTTATTTTATACAACCCAATTTTCAAATAACTTGTTTATTATGGATAAAATTTACTTAAGTTATGTAAAAATGAAATAAGTTTATTCTTATTGATATATTGAAAAATCTCTTGTTTGACTCATACAAATGGTTGAGAATGGATTAATCTGTACAATGTGGTGTTCTTAAAATAGTTTTTGCTCTAACACAGTTCAAGAATTGGAGATATCCTCATACAAAACAACACAATTTTTAAGTGCAAACACTCATTCAATATTTTTTATTCTAGCAAGCATACATCATGTCTCATATTTACCCCTGAATTTTAGAGTAATGAAATTTTCAATGTTATATTATGCTTTTCATCAGATTTTCTTTAATGAGAACTGATTATACAGTTTTTCTTCTTCCTTGCCCTTGTTTCCTATTCTGGGTTTCCTGTAAATCAGATATCACGTGTCATTTGTGATAGTGCTCTAAATGAACCTGAAAGCCTTGCTGTGTTGTGTTCCTATAGATTAAATTAAAAGTTACTACATGAAAATACAGTTTAACCTGATTATAATGTCATCCATGGAACTGGCAATTTTTTGATGTTACAACCGAGTGTCGTTATGTGTGGGGTCATAATTTCAGTCCCATAAAAAGTACCAACTGTGTTTAAGAATCTATTATAAAATCCATTCTTATTTAACATCGTATGTATTACCATGAAATTATTTCTTAATGGTAATATAGTATACTGTATCTACTATGGTAATAATAATTTATTATCATATGTATAAAAGTGCAAACTAAATGTTTAAATCAACTTTATTTACATTATTATGTCTAAGTTTACATCAGTGTAATATAAAAGGTAATTTTTGAATTTTTAAAGAAATTTCTATTTGTCTTAAGTTTCAATAATGGTGGCACTTCCGGTTTTGAGAATAATGTCAAATCACAAGGCAACAAAAGGTTAAACTAATGTATGCCAATAAAAAAGACACAATAACAATATTCACTTAAAAAAGTCAGTTATTTTAGATTGTAGGTGTTTTTCACCTAAAAATTGTTTATCAATGTCATTTTCTAAATCATACACTTTATTCATTATTTTTGATGAAGTTTTTTCCAAGACCTTAAAACATTTTCAATAATCTTATTGCATTATGTTCTTCCCTGGTTGACAGCACATCATTTTCTCTGTCTGACGTTTTATCTTCATCATTTTTTTCATCTGAAGATTTAATTTGCTCAACATTATCTGCATCTGTTTAAAGTAGCACGAGTAACTATGCAGATTGACCAATCGTCATGTCGTTTAAAGAGGTGAACCTCACCCCATTGAAGTCAGGTGAGAGTACCGTCCACAGTTGTTCTAGGAAGTGGACTCTGACCCTAGAAACTGAAGACATAGTACATGTACTGTATTTTCTTTGTTAAATAAAATTTGTAAATCTGGGAGTGCTTTAAATATGACATTAAAACAGGGTTTTGTATCGTTACAAGTGGGTTTTTTAACATTATCTCATGTAGCAAAATCAATCGTAAGACTGATAAAAATTTGACGCTATATTAGGGTTGTTGTTACATTTGATGACGTTATAATCGGATTAAACTATATTACATTTTTAAAGATCTCTTAGCAAATACAAGCAAATGAAAGTATCAGATTTTATGAAAAAAAAATGAAAAAATCAAGATGTTGCTGATACTTCAGATTAAGGTCAACAAGAAAGCTCAGATGATATTTTGCCAAAAAGAAATGTCCTAATTTAAGTATTAAGCAGTGAAGAAAAATTTAATATTAACATTACTTTTGATTGTGATTGTTAGTTAATTATTGATAGTTTTAATAAACAAAATTTTAATTACAAAAAAGATTAGTATATTTTTGCTAACTTTTGGAACCTGACGTTTTGTTTTATAGAGCACAGATTTGTTTTTGGAATCAAACTACTGTGTTATATGGAGGATGTCTTTACTCTGCTTATCTGTATGTAATATTTTATTTCATTTTGTAAGAATTGATGATAATTAATTCTGAATGAAGTTTGATAGATATTTTATTAGGTTAGTTATTTTTTTATTGATTAATAAGTATATATATATATTATTACCTATTATTTGGGTAAATCATTAACTGAAATTCTCTTTTGAAATAATTTGTCCAAATTTATGCAGAAAAATTGATCAGTAAAAATATATAGAGAAAAATGCAATTTTATGATAAGAAAAACAATAATAAATCTGAAATAGCTAGTTTCTTTTTAGCATGATGTGAAGTAAAAGTATTGTCTTTGAATCATTGTATATTCAAAGTTAAACTAGAATTTAATATATATTATGTATAATGGATTGAATTAATTTTCAACAATTTCAATGCATATTAATACAATACACCCAGTATCGAGTTGAGAAATTCATCTTGATCCTTGTTAAATTAATTAATACAAGAAAATTTTTGTATGTGATGATGATTTTGTAGGAGATAGCACTAAAAATATGAATGCTACAAATTTGTCTCATGCATTTTTTGAATTTAGATTTCATTAGAAATTTGATAGTGTAATATAATGCAATATATCAGATTCCATCCATTTAACATTTTATAAATCTTAAAAATCAAATAGTGAATTCATGGAATACATTATTTGATTTTTAAGATAGATAATTGAAAAATATTTAATTGAAATCATGAGATGATAGAAAATTAAATATTAAGATGTCAACAAATTTACAAAACTCATTACTATTTTAAAACAGTTAACTAAATATCTTTTCTAAAGTTGTAAAAAAATAAATTTGTCTAATTTTATGCTTTGGCTTGTGACACTGAATAATGCACTATCTCAGGGCCGGATCATCGAATAGACAAATGAGACAAATGTCTAGGGCCCGGTCAAACTGTCTATTTTGAAAAGATTTGTAAATAAGATATTTTACTTTTCTGTTAGCCAGCTGTATATAATAAACAAATAAACAAAAATATATTGCTTTTTATATTGTTATTGTGAATTCTAAAATCTAAAGAAAATGTGTTCTTATTTTTTTCTTATTGAAAGTAATTCTTCCGATAATTTAGATTTTTTTTTATAGCGATAAGAATAATATTAACTATATGTTTTCTTAATATCCTGTGNAAAAATTAAATATTTTTAAGTGTGTTTTGTTATAATTAATAACCCGAGCACCACAGGGTATATGGGTTATCTTAAGAAAGCATCGAATAGGTTGAAAAATACACGTTGGTACACATGGTAGTCATCTACTACCACTTGTGCCAACGTATATCACATACAATAATTGTTTCCTTCGCTGTGTTTCGTCATTTTTATTTCTGTCCTTAATCTTTTTGTACGTAAATAATATTTTAACTTTGTACAGACTCGTTCTATCGTATTTTATAGAGAAATTAAAGTTAAAAATATTTCTCTCAAATGAAGAAGAAAATTCTTAGAGCAATCGACAGCAAAACCGATTTCAAATGATACATTTCAAGAGACAATAATTATATTTTAAAGAAACATTGAATGTAGATGGGAGACGACATTAACAAGATTTTTTTAAGTTTCCTCATTTAGGTTTTATGTAGGAAATGATCAATTAAAATGAACTATAGCATTTGGAAGAAATTTGTGAGCTTTTCCCACAAAATGCAGTGGAACGGGTTTGTAGGAAAGCGCACAGAATTTCCCGAAAGCGTTGAAAACACGATTGATCCTAAAGATATTAAAAAAGGACTAACACGATCCTTTTAAGGGATTGCTGTTAAGACTGGTGTAACGTATAAAGCAGATTACAGAGGAGTGTCGGGCATTCTTGTATAGTATATATACTTAATGCGCTGTATGAAAATGTTACTAATACCTCACAAAAATGGGTGTTTTTTTTTGTCTTATAAACTATAATAAATCATAAGTCTGTATTGGAAGAAAAATAAATTTAAAAACGTTTGATTTTTCCTGCATATATTATGAAAATGTACACAGTATAACTACATAGATAAGCTGCACACAATTTTATTCAGTTGTAATGTGTCAGCTTGTTTTACCTACCTTTTATTTAGGTAAAAAAATTAGCTAAGATAAGCAGGTATGAACACAGACTAACGAAATTAATTGTAAGAGTTTCGTTAGTCAGGTAAAAAAATTAAAACAAACTGAAACTAATGGCACGCCCGAAACCAGATTCGTGGGGACTAAGGTAAGGACTCCCTGTCGTTTTCGGAGAATGTCACTCAATTGTTTTAGAATTACTTTAATTACCTAATCGAATTCGAGAAAGATGCGTTATTATATTTATTTTAAAATAACAAAACCGATTGCTTTGGTATCAAGGGCAGATTCCGCAGTATCTTAAACACCATCCTGAATATGCCCATGTAATTAATAATTTATTCACGTGACCAGTAAGTAGGCTTGTAAGAACAGATTCTTATGCTATTAAAAAAAAAACCAAGTAGACAATGCTTCAATCTCACCCCCTCTATCGTGTACAATGATATAATTTTTGCATCTTTCTCCCTTCCTCCATTAAATTGTACACGTAATTAGGTTAATTTCGCTTCACTTAACACGACCGAACTAAATAATGTCTCGCTTCAATAACTAACAAGTATATGTATGAAATAAGAGAGACGAGAGGATGTGTCGGAGTGGCCGTGATCGTCTAGTGGTTAGGACATTGCGTTGTGGCCGCAATAACCCAGGTTCGAATCCTGGTCACGGCACTTTTTTTTTTCTCTTGGTTTTTCCATATTTTCGTTTTAATTAAAGAAGAAAGCCGTTTGTTAACGGAATACTACGGTATTGTTATCGTTTATGGATAACGTTTTCGATTCTCAATCTGAGAACAGCCAGCTCCTTAAATCTTTTCATTATAGTCTACAGTATATCAGCGTATTCTAAAAGTTAAATAATAGAAAGCACGATCACATTGCATTTGAAAAAATTTCATATTTCCGCTTTAATTAAAATTAAAAGCCAAGAGAAAACAAAATTAAAAAAAATAATAAGTGCCATGACCAGGATTCGAACCTGGGTTATTGCGGCCACAACGCAATGTCCTAACCACTAGACGATCACGGCTACTTCGACACATCCTCTGGTGTGTCTTATTTCGTACATATACTTTTAACAGCTATTGAAGCGAGACATTTTAAGTTACGTCGTGTTAAGTGAAGCGAACAGGTTTTTGTCCTGTAAAGAGTTCAATATCGAATCATTATTTTTTGAATATTCTTGAAATTTATTCTCAAAAAATGTTTCTGTTCTGAAGAATAGAAACACGAGCATCCAGTGAATTCTTTCATAAATGTATTGGCCATCCTTAGCATCGTTTCCAAATATTCTACTTATTAGTTAATTTGTAATTCGTTTGGGTTTTATTTACATTTATAACTTTTGCTTTCGGTTGTTCACTCTTTCCTCTCGTGTTCCCCGATGAGACCCTTTTCTATATCCATCAAGGATCTGGCTAAGTGTGCAATGGCGGGCCATCATGGAATTAGATATAGTAATGGCCCTCGAGTGTCTAGACTAGGGGTCCCCAAAGTGGTCGATATCGACCCCTTGGGGTCGATAAGAGTTCTCCAGGGGTCGATTAATACACAAGGGTCGAAAGGGGGTCGATTAATACCAAAGAGGATTAATTAAATTGTCTAGGAAAAAAATAGAATATTCCAATAAAAATTCGAAATACGGATATGATCAACAACATTACTGACTACCCTAGTTATAACTTGAGTTTTGCCTTAGCCTATGCCACTTTAAGCATGTGTTACTCTGTTTTCACGCATCTGTCAACTGTACTAGTGTTGCAAACATGTTATGAACGCTGGTAGTTCATTATATTTATACACAGACATACGTTGCACTGTTACACTCTAGTTGGGTTGTCACTGTAAGTATTTTATATCTAAATGTAGATATTTTGACCTTTACAGAGAAAATATCGTAATATATCGAAAATCATTAATATAGTACAGAAGCGTTTGCAAGAAAAAAATGGCCTTTCAAGTAAAAATGGAGCTATTTAAATCTTCACTGGCACGATCCGATTTTAAATATTTTTTAAACTTGCGAGTACTAAAAGAAAATGAAAAGGTTTCCGACCGTGATTTGAAGATATATATTAAACATCTTGATAAATTAAGAGAAGACTTTAAAGCACGTTTCGAAGAATTGGAGAATATGCATGTTTCCGAATGGTTTGCTAATTCATTTGATGTAAAAATAGATAATGAAGGTAGTGAAACTGGCTTAGAAGATGAATTGAGTGAAATTTGTGTAGATCTCGAAGCTAAAGCGTTGTTTAAAAATAAAAACCTCAGTGAATTTTGGAGCAATAACAATATTGTCACTAAATATCNGAAAAAAGCCTTTAATGTTCACGTTATGTTAAAATAATCGATAGCCCGCATATTTAGACGTGTCCCAAATTATGTATAGATGATGATTAATATTAATGACTCATTCAAGAATATATATATATATATATGCTTTGTTTATATATATTCTTGAATTATTATTATCATTATCTTATATAATTTTAATTTTAATTAACTTATTTTTAACTAAAAATGTATTTATTCTCTTAAATAATAAGTTGGAAATTTTATTGTATTTTAAATTATATATGGATTTGATATATATATATATTTTTGTTTCGTCTGCTTGTTCATCAAATAATTTTTAATTTGTGGTCCATCATTGTGGACCTAGCCGAACTCATAATGAGCTTCTATAAGCGGCCCTCAGTTCTCATGGGGCAGAAGGAGTTATAAATAAAAATTTAGTTACTGTATATGCTTTGTTTATATTAGCTTAGTCGTTCTACTCTTGTAACAATATATATTACATAATGTAATACAGTACTATATATTACAAAAACCCAGAAACGAATTCGGTAGATGAGAATTAGACAAATACAGAACACATAGTGTAGAAACAGTCTGTGACCCAAGTTAAGATTAATTATTTTCAAAGTAGATGTTATAAAACGCATATTGTGGTGGGCTAATGTCAGTTTACGTCGACTGTACCACGGCGGCTTGCTGCCTAAATTAGAATAAGACTCTTAATTTGATACGACGGATAGATAGACAGCACTTGTATTTTGTTTATTAATTTATTTTTCTAAAGTGTATAACATACATTAAAGTAAGAAATGGTCAATAACAAACAGGAAAATTTTAGTTATCTTCTGAATAAAGATAATTCTTACAATAGACGTAATTATTATGTTTAATCTTTCCGAATGACCTTGTATATATCTGTTTATTTAAGTTGTTTCATATGTCAAATGTTTATCAGAAGTCTTTATTATTGCGTCTCAGATTATTTTTCATTTATTTTATGAATCAAACATCAATTTACTCGTACAGCTAAAGGTAAATATTTATTATAATAATATAGATTTTACTATTATCGAGAGAAATTATNAGATTATAAATCAATGGAAAATATCTCCTTTTTCTGTTAATGTTATTGGGTGGATTTTATAAAATATGGGAACTATAAATTCTTTTGTTGGATTGTTATGCAGGTCTCCTTATCGCTTAACATTAGAAATGCAAAAATGATTTAATGTTTTTGTTAAATACTTATCTGGGGGTCGATAAGAAGGCAAATATTCTATAAAGGGGTCGACGGGATAAAAAGTTTGGGGACCCTTACTCTAAATGAAAAGATATAATTGAAATTATAAAAGGAATTTCTTGACTTGAATTCAAAGTCAACGTGCAGTTTTTACTGCAAGTACAGAGCATGAAATCTATACCGTGACTTCGAAACTAAGGAACCAATATGGCGGCACCATAAAAAACTTTGATGTCCTAACCTCGTGTTTACAGACCTTGGTTCATGGCCACTTGGTGGGCTTTCTTAAATTTATTAACTTATCTATTCTGTTCGGTAAGGGTCGAATGCCCGATTGGTCAAGGTGACAAATCTACCAATTTGGGGCCCGGGATCGAATGTTGATGGCTCGAAAAATACAATTCAATACAAAATACAGTAAACTAAAGTAACTAAACTAAACTAAAGTAGGCAATAAAAGCAGTATCAACACGGAATAACTTTTCCTCATCGTCCCGTGTTGTCCAGTATCCGTGTTGTCCACTATACATAAAAATGAAAAAAAAATCTAAACATGCTCCAAATTCAGTCGAATCAGATAAAAGACGTTATTTTCTATTATCTGCAGGTAGATTTGACAACTTTTAGCGATTTTTTATGTATTAAAGTGCTCAAATTTATTGCAAAAATTGGAATATACATATTGTTGTTTTTTTCTTTCGTATCTTCTATTTTTTTCTGTTTTTGTGTATATTACAAATTATTTATAATTAGTAGTAATTTCGTATCGTCCCCCTTTGAATTATCGGGATTCTACAATACGTTTTGCCAGAAATGATTGTTGTTATTTGTATATAATTTTAATATCCACTAAACACAGAACTTTTAGTCATTATGATTTTTAGAATCATGAAACCTTATAACGTCAATAGATGCAAAAAGTAATAATATTAAAATTTAACTGACTACGATACTTTCTCTCTGTTAACTCAAGAAATAGCCTACAGTACAGTATATATATATATATATACAATAAATAGCCTATAGTACAACAGGGAAGCGAATATATATATATATATATATATATATATTCGCTTCCCTGTTGTACTATAGGCTATTTATTGTATATATATATATACTGTACTGTAGGCTATTTCTTGAGTTAACAGAGAGAAAGTATCGTAGTCAGTTAAATTTTAATATTATTACTTTTTGCATCTATTGACGTTATAAGGTTTCATGATTCTAAAAATCATAATGACTAAAAGTTCTGTGTTTAGTGGATATTAAAATTATATACAAATAACAACAATCATTTCTGGCAAAACGTATTGTAGAATCCCGATAATTCAAAGGGGGACGATACGAAATTACTACTAATTATAAATAATTTGTAATATACACAAAAACAGAAAAAAATAGAAGATACGAAAGAAAAAAACAACAATATGTATATTCCAATTTTTGCAATAAATTTGAGCACTTTAATACATAAAAAATCGCTAAAAGTTGTCAAATCTACCTGCAGATAATAGAAAATAACGTCTTTTATCTGATTCGACTGAATTTGGAGCATGTTTAGATTTTTTTTCATTTTTATGTATAGTGGACAACACGGATACTGGACAACACGGGACGATGAGGAAAAGTTATTCCGTGTTGATACTGCTTTTATTGCCTACTTTAGTTTAGTTTAGTTACTTTAGTTTACTGTATTTTGTATTGAATTGTATTTTTCGAGCCATCAACATTCGATCCCGGGCCCCAAATTGGTAGATTTGTCACCTTGACCAATCGGGCATTCGACCCTTACCGAACAGAATAGATAAGTTAATAAATTTAAGAAAGGCCACCAAGTGGCCATGAACCAAGGTCTGTAAATACAAGGTTAGAACGCCAAAGTTTTTTAAGGAGCCGCCATATTGGTTCCTTAGTTTCGAAGTCACGGTATAGATTTCATGCTTTGTACTTGCAGTAAAAACTGCACGTTGACTTTGAATTCAAGTCAAGAAATTCCTTTTATAATTTCAATTATATCTTTTCATTTAGAGTAAGGGTCCCCAAACTTTTTATCCCGTCGACCCCTTTATAGAATATTTGCCTTCTTATCGACCCCCAGATAAGTATTTAACAAAAACATTAAATCATTTTTGCATTTCTAATGTTAAGCGATAAGGAGACCTGCATAACAATCCAACAAAAGAATTTATAGTTCCCATATTTTATAAAATCCACCCAATAACATTAACAGAAAAAGGAGATATTTTCCACTTANAATTAACGAATGTTTTCTTGTATATAGCCTATTAATCTAATATAACTAACTTAAGACAAAGAACATATAATTATCTCTGATAAGCTGACTCTCATTATATGATTGACACTCAATAAGTCGAATTTTATTCTCATTTCGACACAACTCATATGCAGTGCGTGTTGTATTTTTTTAATTTTTAAAAGAATTTTCAACAAGCCACGAGACACAAAATATTTTCAAGTCGATCGAGCATATCAAAGACATCGTGGAGCAACAAGCAATAAATTTTTAATAGGATTTTTATAAGGCTGTGTACACACTAGGCGTTTTTAAACGCGCGTTTTAAAGAACCAATAGTTCTGCATAGGTATACATACTCGAACGCGCTTGGCCAAAAGCGCGTTTGACGCGCGTTTTTGGCCAAGCGCGCGTCAAACGCGCGTTGATAGATTTTTGTTAGAACGTGCGTTTTACGGGCGTCAGCCGCACGCTTTGAGATATATTCTAAAAGAATTAAAAAACTTGGATTCGTATTGTCTTAGTGTTGGATACAACGTCGCAAACATTCCATGCGTGTCTATCTCGTAATATTGGGTGCACCCTAAATTCTCTTCGCCTCTGCCATCGTCTTTTATAGCGACGATAGAAAAGGCACACACAAGCAATTACTTTCACGTCCATTTCCAAACTGAGCCAGTGCGTACGCTCCACTAAACGGTCGTCGAGCGCCGAGCTAACGCGCGGTGTGTACGCTGCTAACGCGCGTTTAACGCAACGCAAAACGCCTAGTGTGTACACAGCCTAAGTGTAGGCATTTAAAAAATAACTTCATTTTGTTATATCGCAGATTATTAATTTTTATAATATAGGTTTTAAGCGTTTTTTGTATTTTTTTTTAATTTTTAATTATTTCAAGAACAGAGTTCAAGTTTTCCAACTATCCATATACATGGCCCTGAGTTAAACACACTGTTGATTTGAAATAACAACCAAATAGATTGTAGTTGGAAAACTTACTCGTATGAAATATTAAAAAATGAATATTGATTTTTCTATATTATGACAGAGAAAATTATATAGGCCTATTCACCAATAAAAATATGTGCTGAATAGTACAGTACATATAGTATGTTCGTAATTAAAAGACTCATATTTAAACTCCTCTGCAGATGAAATAGTATAGACGTTTAAATTCAACTGAAGTAAAAGTATTATTTGAATTATGCATAAAATATTTTCATTAGGAGACGTTAGAAGGAAGTTGCGATCAGAGAAATTCTAACACTTCGCCACAACTTTATAGTACAACTTTTATAAGTGGTTAGTAAATATTAAGAGAGATGAGAGACCTTTCCTGACATATTTTGACATTGAAATCACAATAGCCCTCATGTTGCTTGAATGTAATTTCTGAATGAAGCTATATTATCAAAACAAAAATAATGCTATTGATGTGCTTCTGCTATTCTTACAATTTTCGCAATTATGAAAACTGAAACGCTTATTCAAACCGTATCTTTCAGAAGAATGATTGCTCGAGGCAAAGTTATCGGATATTTAGGTATGAGACCACAAAGAAGTTGATTTGTCCCCAGGCTGAAACTTTTGCACTGATGTCGTGGTGCGATTAATAGATAATTCAATAATTTATAGCAATACACGTGCAACAGCAACGCAATTAGATATTCCTTATACAACACTGAAAAATTTTGCGTAAACTATTGTATTTTTATCTGTATAGGAAACAGAAAACAGAAGTTCATTTTCACTAAATACAAAACTATGAGTAATGTAATGAAGAAATTTTTCAGACTATCCAGTAAATTTATTGGAATTCTTCAAAACATACTGTACAGTGTGAGCTTACAACGAATTTTATAATAGGTTCTATTCTTTTTATAAAAATAGAATTGTCTAACTAGACATGTAAGTTATAAAATACGCCTTTAATACAAAATGATTTCATGAGATATTAAACGTTTGTTGTCTCTCACTTGCAGTACTGAAAATATATTTGTTAAATTATTTTTATTATATAAGCTATATACTTATTAGACGGAATTTAGAACAGGTTTCATCACAGGTTACTAAGACAAGGTTTCATCCAAGATACAGTAGATTTGCTACTTCGTTTACAACTGAAAATCTGATTTTCATTTTTAGTGACACCCGAAAAGCAAGACATTTTTAGGAGTGCTTCAAACTGAACAACTTTGAAAACAGAATAACACAACTTGTGAAAGAATTATTGTAAACCAATTGCGATCTGTCAATGAGTGCATTGTTTATCGAATACAATTTTTGGAATATCAAAATGGAAGACACATGAACGATTTTTGTTCTAGACTGCATTAATGTCGGCAACAATTCTTAACATAATTTTTGTGTCAGTCAAGAGAATAATAATTTTTTTCTATACTTAATACAGTGGGTGATCGGATAACGAACACTTCACTGAACAAACATAAAAAGAAGCGACGGAAATAGCAAATACCGATTGATTTTCCTTTGTCTTCAGGTAACTTTTTGGAGTGCGGGAGACGTCAACGTCGACGCTCAACCCGATATATACTGATCAGATAGTATTCCTCGAACTTTGAAATACTCTCTTGTAATTCCAGCCTTTTATTTTTCTGACAAACAATTCTTTTATAGTATTCGCGAGACTATCGGACGGGCACTCATTAAGTTTTGCGTCGGTTTTTATTTTCGAAAGGTGAGAGTATAATAGCAAAGGTAGAGAGTAGGCAGATGTCTGATGTTGCTGGGCAGTATGGCTTGAACAAATCTACAGTAGTGCGCAGTTCAATGTTAGCTAAGAAAGATACAGTATAATTAAGAAAACTCAAGCAGCTAAAGGAGTAACAAATATCACATCTGAGAAATAAAGAACATTGAAGAGCTCATAATGGAATCTGAAACGGATCTGACGACAGAAGAACTCTTGAATGAAGAAAACTAAGAAACTTCGGCGAGATATGTTTTATTATGAAAAAGAGGATTAATGCCGATATCTGCTATTATTTAAAGATCTTTTGAAGAAGTGGGGATGTCAGATCAACGGTCTTAGAATGGCATACAAACCATAGGCTTGGAGATCTCTACAATTACAATACTATTAATTCTGAAAATCCTGAAGAAGGGAGAAAAGCAATCAACATTAGACAGATTATTTAACCCCCCACAAACAAAAAAACATGACTAATAAAAATGCAAGTCTGTGTAGGCCTATATATGTATTTTTATTATTACATATAAAAAAACGTAGTAAGAAAGTATATATTTTTTATTTTTTGTGGTCTCCAGAACGAATTAATCAAATTCCCATACAAATCTATGGTAAACTGATAATCGGTTAACGAACAATTCGGATAGCGAACAAAGTCTTAGAACGAATTATGTTCGTTAACCGATCACCCACTGTATTTAGGTTTCTACTTCATTTGTTTCATAACCACCATCTTAGTGTTTACACTATTTTGACTGTCTCTCTGCTCACAGTGCTAAATTTTCCATGGCTGAGTTTCATCTGCCTCTGCAAATGAGTTTCAAGTACGACATTTATATAAGATTATGCTACAAATAAAATAGAATAAAATAAATAAATAATTCCTTAAAAATTCCTGCAATTAAATAAATAATTACATAAATCATTACTAAAAAATTCTTATACAGTAATTCCAAAATAAAGTTAATTCCTATGATTTTTTGCTTACAGTCATATCAATTCGAAAATGGTATCTTTTATATCATTTACATATAATTTTATTTTTATCAACTGGTATTTTCAAATTCATATTGTTAATAGTTATTACAACATTCATTTCATTAGATTTTTGATATTTAATAACTGTTTGTTTCCGTTTCGGACTGTTTTGTATATCTAAGAGGCATCATTAATGCTTTTTCTATAATTTAAATAAATTATCTAAATTATTTGTCAATCATTGTATTGTTGTTAATTTCAATTTGATGTTAATAATTAAGGATATTATACATAATGTTATCTACGAATAAAGATAAGATTATTATTTACCAATTATTATTTTCTGCAGCCAAAATTCAAAGTCTAAATTAACTCAATGCTGCTAATAAACAAGCGATAAATGTAAATCAAGGGTATAAAAAATATTAATGATACACTAGATTTTTTATTATAATATTTAGATAATTGTAATTTTTTTATTTGATCAAATTAATTATTTAACTAAAATTTGATAAAAAAATTTATATTTTAGATAAGTTATTTTTCTTCTTTATTTTTTGTTTATATTACTCTGAAGATTATCTTACGTAAGGGTTTGTCACACCGAAAGACCAATCTAATACATTTTATTACATTATAAAATAATTTTTATTATAATTATTAGATTTTTGTTGAAAAGAACGGATCTAAACATCATAACAGAATATGTTTACCGTATAAATGTGCACACCCACCAGCGATATTTTTACGTGGAATGTGCCTAGCCAATACACACGAGTGGTAATTGATGAAAAGTTTGATATCGATATTAATTTTATCCGCCATGACCGTTACCAGCTGTGACGTGGACGTTCGTGTGCACGTTATAACTACTGTACTTGACGTGTTCGATATAGACACGATGAACTAGATGCGAGTCTGGCTGGCACTTTTCATAGGTTGTCTGGACACAGGTGAACGCAACGTCACCACTGTAGTAACTCGTCAGTGTAGCATTGTTCCATTTTCTTCCATGTATTTACCTACGCCGAGTTCTCGCATCGAACTATCACTTGTGTGAACCGCCTGTTCTTTCTTTATAATTGAATTAAAATGATTAGTGAACGGAATGAATAATTCTCTAAACACCAATTAGCTTTCCAAAATGTAAAAGAATAAATTCANGAAAATCGAGACGAATGCGATACTGACAAAATTTTTATAAATAGTCAATTAAATTTAGGTTATCAATTTAAGATAAATTACAGAAGCACGTATAAAAAACATGATGTTTAGTGTCTGACATTTTCCTTCAGGATAATTTGAGAGATGTAATAATATAATTAGGCTAAAGAAAAATGAGTGAAGTTTCATCAAAAGTATTTGGTCTCTATGTAATACGTTCTATTTTCTATACCGCATGTCTAGGTATAACACTTCTTATAGATATTCTTAACTTCATAGTGTTTGGCGTAGCCTATTTTCTTCTCGTAAAAAACATCTGAGATAGTTCATGTCATGTCCTAACATTTCAGCTTTTTTTGTAAGTTCAGCTAACTTTATATCCATTTCTATTTTTCTGAATTCTTCACTATATAACTGGATTGCTGTATATTAGATCTCTATGTAATACGTATTACATAGAGATCTAATATACAGCAATCCAGTTATACAGAAAAGTATTTGCTTTTGTTATTTGTATAGTATTTAATACAGTAGAACTTTGTTAATCTGGCAAATACAGGATCAGATTGGTGCTGAATTACCGTACAATTTTGTATTTTTGCAAAATTCGATAAGTTATATGCAATTTGAAAGTTGAAAATTTGTGCTAATACATGCTGTTATATATGCTTTCGACGTTTTTATACACTTTAATTTTTTTGTTATTCAATATCCATACATTCCAGTATTTATAGATATAAGATTATATAATAAAATATTTCCCAGAAAAGATTATTAATTACAGATCATTCAATAACTGATTTAGATTTCGAATTTGCTGAAACGCAGTGGAGTAGAAGGTTCTCAGACCTTATGCAAATCTAATTTAAACTGATATCCATAATGAATAACATTCACACTAATCTTAACCAATAAAAAGTAAATGATATGAAATATAGTTTATTATATAAACTATATTTCACTAGGTTGCATATCATTATTATATATAATTTTAATACCAGCGTATAAGCCGTTATCGATTATGTTGGCACTCGCAGCTTAAAATCTGTAACTTTACAAGAAAAAGCGTATGCGGGGCGCTGTACGTCTATGAATTATTTTACGGCTCGCATTCAGAAAAAATTGCTCATTACCGCTTTAAAGGTTTAGGTTTATTTCGTTACGGTAACGTAACACGTATGGCTTCCTGGAGGACTTTTTTGGGAAACCGGCCTTTATTTAGATGTTACAAACGTGAAGAAAACCTAGGCCAACCCGTTGGCGAGGCGCTAATACACGATCGATTCCCAATGTTCAATGGTTTTATCCAAACGGCCACTGGTGTGCCCTCTGCTTTAATGCATACCATAAAAATAATTACTTTGTCATGATAGAAACAAAATTATGCTGACAATTCAGTATCTTTATCATTATCGTCAGATTCTCTACTGCTTCTACAACTACTTCAAGAAGCTTCAAGCAATTTGAGAACTTCATTTTTCAGTTTGTATTCTGCCTTTGATATTAGTTGGCTGATAAATTATAACTAGCTATTAATCGTTTCGATTGCTTAGTTTTCTGAGTATTTTCTCCAGTAATCTTTGGAAAATTTTATTGCGTGCCTCCTGAACATCTCTGATGGAAACATCAGAATGGAACTTCAATTACATCCGTGGACAAGGATTATAAATACAGTTGCAGGCATAAGATATCATGCATAGCATTATGCAGGTACAGTACACACAGCAAAGCTATTTTTATGGCGTTCTCTTTGAAAGCAGCAGAAAAAAAAAGGACACGAAAGAGCACGGAGAATGATATCACATCAATTCATTTAGTACTTTTGTGGCCTTTGCTGATTTGGAAGCGTTGTCAAAGAAACGTCGAGCTTCATTTCCTTGTTTCACAATGTCAAGTAGAAGTGTCGTGAGAACTCGAAATTAAATCTTAATTAAATTCTTTCTTGTACTTGATTCTTTAACTGTTTTCCACACGCCAACTCTTGAAGGGTAGTCTATATGGGACTTAGTAATCAAGATTTAAACTAAAGTTATAGAGAATGGAATTTCTTACTTTATATTTACTATATATCTAATTGGGCACTTTATGATTGCTAATTTAAACTTGTGTTATACACTTCCATCTTGTGCTACTGCCACAAAACATTGTAGTAATGACTGCTCCATGTGCAAAATTAATGAACCGATAAAGCCAATTGTCTAACAACATCTAACGATCGTTCATGAGTTCTAAGACGAAGGAATTATGAAGGTGGAAACTTTTTCTGCAAGTATTAGTGCAAAAGTATTTTGATTGTTTGAAAACAAACAATAACGGATCGTTGTCTATCTCAACCCATGTGTAATAAGTCTGTTTAACTGAAAATTGAAGGATTTAATATTTTTCGCATCTATTAGATAACTAGCCCGCAGACTTTATGCAATTAATATGCATATTTGGTCATACATTATAACNCTTTCCTAACGCTGTATTTTACTACTGGAACAACAACCGTCAATCAATTACCAATAACTTCTGTTTTTCTTCCCGCATATCTCGGACATTTATAACTATAGACGGTTGAAACTCAACCATTCCACATCGCAATTTTTAACCAACCATGGTAATTTCCACTGCTACCTTAACAGATTTACCAACTACTCGAACAATACATGCTCGCTCTGTGGCACTCAGGATGGAGCACTCCATTATATTTTCAACTGCCCAATGCTGAATGCTGAACGGAAACATTTAAAGATTATAATCAACTCTCGGGGAAAGGACTGGCCCTGTAGTTGCAACGAGTTGATCAACGAACATTCCACTTATGTTTACTTCAATCAGCTGGTCAACAAATACTGTAAACTTGCAGCTCTCCACGTCCCAACTAGCACCTCCTAGCAACATAAATACCACTTCTTATATCTTATTCAAATTGTTACGCAATTCCATTTATGTATTTGACCTTTGACATGTACTTGTCTTGTATATTGTGTTCCAATTCAATGTCTTGTATATAAAGTCATTCTTATTTGTTATGCAATTACTAGTATGTAATTAAACTGCTTTGTATATCATGTTATATATATAGTGCTCCGTATTTACAGTCCTGTCTCTTAATTCATACCTTGTATATAATTGATTTGTATCGAATATCATATTATGCTCTGTTATGTACTCTATTCCTGTGTAACTTTACTGTTGTATGCGTTTTCAAACCGGTTGTGCTTATGCGGTACCGGGCTTGTACCTTTGTACGGCAATAAAGAACTTGAAACTTGAACTTGTATTTTAACACTCATAAACCGACAAATTTCTCCAAAAATTTTAAAAACAAAAGAAAATTTGGAGAGAAAAATCAGAAATTTATTATGCATTTTAACATATTAATGTATATAAACTTTTATTTTGTACGACAAAAATACAGCCAATCCTCGATATAGACTTCTATACAGCGCCGTTCTCCTAAAGCACCAATGAATACTGTCAGCAAATCATTCCCATTATAACTTATTTATGAAAACAAATCTTTCAGCACTTGAGAATTCGTAAATGCACGATTTTCCATTACGAATGATACATTTGTCAGGATCTTTTTATCTCATGGTCTGTTAACTTCACCTTTTTACTTTCAACTTGTTCTCAAGCTCCGAAAAATGGCACTAAGAACAGCAGTTGATGTTCACAAATTACATGTAAGTACATGTAAGCGTGTTTGTTAACTCACCAGAATTTTACCTTCAATTAGAATTTATTTATAAGATATTTAAGATTGCTTAAATCAACCAGTAAAAAACAAGAAGCTACACTAACAAGTAAGCAATAAACTAACAGTATAATGACTTTGTTAATATGTTTTATAATACGCATAAAAGTAGGTAACAAAAATTACTACTAAACATGCTCGAAAGTTATCACATGTTCAATAAGAACATGTGATAACTTTCGAGCATGTTTAGTAGTAACTTTCAATGTAAAAACATAATTTTTTTCTCTTGTAAAATATGAAGCCTGAAAATGATGCAGATGTGAATAATTTTAGCCGTTAGTGAGCTCTACGTGAATAGTTTACAACCAATTTGCAAACTATTCAAGCAAATTGGTTCAAAATCTCATTGATAATCATAAAGTACACGTTTATCTGTAAATTACACAAAGATTTTTAAATAACAGATTATAAGAACATAAGCAATTTATATAATGCCTCTATTAGATGGCATAAAAAATCCCTTTCACTTTATATCCGTTAATTCACTTCTGGTAGTGTGAAGAAGGTCTTCGTTGATCCTAGCACCTAAATCAAGCAGACAGCATACAGGGAACATTACACAGTATGTTTTTTGTGTGCTATCTATTGTATGATGATATCAATTGTATAACAGTGCAGAACGGTAAAATGTAAAAAGAACTGAGAAAAAATTAAGTGACAACAACAGGAACCACGCTANAATAATGTATTCCCTTTAAATAATAAGTTATATAATTTAAAATACAATTAAATTTCCATGTATTTGATATATATATATATTGTTTGTTCTGTATGGTTGTTCATCAAACAATTGTTATCTATCGGACAAGGTGTGTGAATGCGACACCGGGATTGTTTATGTTATCAAGCAACGTTGTAAAGGAATTTCGCCTATTTTTCCGATTAGGGATCCTCCCTTCTAAATTTTTAGCAATGCATATTAAAAATAATCAAGAGAAACAAATCAGAATAAACAATTATTAATAATCTCACAACATTCGGAGGAAAAGACGAAGGGGATGACCGTCGTTTCTCCCTTTTTCAATAGTTTAAGTAACAATTGTTACTTTAGGTATATCACGTGGATATATATAATTCATATTAAACAAGAGAGAAGGACTAAAAATAGCCAATTAAGCTTATCTCTCGTTATTTCAACTTGCTCCGGAATAAAATCATGATTGATCAGAAAAAAGAATAAAACAAAAGGGAATGACGAAAAACACAGAGAAAGAGAGAGGAAGAGAAAACAGAAAGAGAGATAAAGGGAGAGATTGAACAGAGAAAGAGAACTCGTAGAAAAAAGAGCCTACAAAACAGTACAGAGCCGCACCAGAGCAGCGTGTCAGATCTGGAAGAAATAGAACAGCGTAAAGAGAGATATGAGGAAGGAAAAGAAGAATTCTTTCTTCTCTTCGTTCGAGGAGTAGTGTACTTTTCCTCGTATGTTGCGAGTCGTGAATTTCTGATTTAATTCGTAATTAAAATAAAAATCAAATCAATTAAAAATTAAAACAATGTTTGTTTAAAATCCGTTTAAAAGTTGTTTTGAATGTTCGGAATTTAGCAAATAGAAAAGCAACATTATTCGGATTTATGTGCGAAGACAAGTGTTTGATAAACATGACAAATACAGAGCGAAGTAGAAAAGAAAATTATACGGGTAACTTCAGTAACAGACTTCCTATTACTATGCCTAACAGGAAAATAGTTGCAAAATTCTGTAAATTGAGTGCATTGTAATATTCCACCACAATTCTATGTTATCTATGTTATATAATTTATTCTGTCTTTGCTTTACTGTGTTCACAGGGAGTTACAAAACAGTTTTTACTATTCCAATCATTTACCATTATGTTTAAATTTAAAAACACAACAAATAAAAATATTTGGTGTTTTGTTAGACATTTAGGTTTTAGGCCACATGTTGGCCCGAAAGAGTAACCCTGACACAGGTGAGGGTGAATTTGCAAAATACAGTGAGGATATTTCTCAAATCAGTGTTTCCCAAACTCGCGTGCCGCGACACTCAACTATATCGCGGAAGTGGCTGGTGTATCGCGGAAATATTAAATATTTTCTTAAAATATTGAATAAGCGCTTGTTTAAAATTTCATTTATCTTTTTACCGCTGGCTGGCCGAAGTGAGAAGCAGGTGTTCGCTAAAATGCCGATTGTTGCAAAATTTGTGGCATCAGAATATCATTGAAACTTGATATTCGAAACTTCGAAGCTTTAAAAGTTTTAATGCTAACATATTTGCGATAGTATTTTATTGGGCTGAAATTTTTTCAAATTGTATACCTATAAATTACCACTGTCGTTCATTCATCCGTCTGTCATTCCTAACTCTCGAGAATGGAGTTAGTTAGACGAAATTCGAGACCAGATTTGGAAACCCTAGGGGTAGATGGTCCCGATTAACTGTATAGAAATTTCCTATAAAAACTGGAAGTCACGTTATTTTTATTGAAATCTTCCTTGAAAGCAGTTAATAGATGACTGACACACTCACTTGTTAAAGGAAAAGTATGATGTACAGGGGCAAGACACGGCAGTACTAATATGAAGTAGGGAGCATATATTTTAAACTATATAAATTAAAAATATGATTAAAAATTTCAGCCCAGCATTGTGACGATGTCACAATAAATAATTGCTCGTCACTTAATACATTTAAGTGTTTACTTTCTAGTTATTAATATAATTACGAATCGACGTTTAAACTGAGAAAATCAATTCCAAAGTAAAACGTATTCATAACATAATGAATTCAGTCAAAAACAATCATACATGCTACGAAGCATATTTATGTTTTAAATTAAACATATTTATTTATGCTAGTCAACATACGTCAGACCTCTGTGTAAGTCAAATAATACATACAAATGAACATATCAGACAATACAGAAATGAGTAAAAATAAATAATGAATAACAGTAAATTGTGAAATAAATAACTCAAAAATATATAGTAGAAAT
>NW_019384551.1:89229-113079 GCF_000671375.1 Centruroides sculpturatus | reverse complement strand
TTTTATGTTTTACACCAAACAGCTTCATCTGTTTCCTCTGTTAATGTACTCCTGCTAACTGAAGTTAATTTGTTTAATAGCTTTGCTTGTAATCTGTTATACATGTTTACATTGTCGCGCCTTTTCATTTGTGTTGTACCCATCCGGCTCATTCTGTATTGTTTATTGTCCACACTGTATTAATTTTCTTTTAAATATAGGCGATGCAAGGCGCCAATGGGTCCCATGACCCACCTTCCCTCACTTCCCACTATCCTATCACACTTACCCCCTCCTTCTGCCCCTCCATACTCTCAACTTCTTCTACCCTATCTCCACTTCCTTCTTACCACGGGCTATACCTCCGAGTTCGGCCCTGTCTCTTTCCTAACGCTGTATTTTACTACTGGAACAACAACCGTCAATCAATTACCAATAACTTCTGTTTTTCTTCCCGCATATCTCGGACATTTATAACTATAGACGGTTGAAACTCAACCATTCCACATCGCAATTTTTAACCAACCATGGTAATTTCCACTGCTACCTTAACAGATTTACCAACTACTCGAACAATACATGCTCGCTCTGTGGCACTCAGGATGGAGCACTCCATTATATTTTCAACTGCCCAATGCTGAATGCTGAACGGAAACATTTAAAGATTATAATCAACTCTCGGGGAAAGGACTGGCCCTGTAGTTGCAACGAGTTGATCAACGAACATTCCACTTATGTTTACTTCAATCAGCTGGTCAACAAATACTGTAAACTTGCAGCTCTCCACGTCCCAACTAGCACCTCCTAGCAACATAAATACCACTTCTTATATCTTATTCAAATTGTTACGCAATTCCATTTATGTATTTGACCTTTGACATGTACTTGTCTTGTATATTGTGTTCCAATTCAATGTCTTGTATATAAAGTCATTCTTATTTGTTATGCAATTACTAGTATGTAATTAAACTGCTTTGTATATCATGTTATATATATAGTGCTCCGTATTTACAGTCCTGTCTCTTAATTCATACCTTGTATATAATTGATTTGTATCGAATATCATATTATGCTCTGTTATGTACTCTATTCCTGTGTAACTTTACTGTTGTATGCGTTTTCAAACCGGTTGTGCTTATGCGGTACCGGGCTTGTACCTTTGTACGGCAATAAAGAACTTGAAACTTGAACTTGTATTTTAACACTCATAAACCGACAAATTTCTCCAAAAATTTTAAAAACAAAAGAAAATTTGGAGAGAAAAATCAGAAATTTATTATGCATTTTAACATATTAATGTATATAAACTTTTATTTTGTACGACAAAAATACAGCCAATCCTCGATATAGACTTCTATACAGCGCCGTTCTCCTAAAGCACCAATGAATACTGTCAGCAAATCATTCCCATTATAACTTATTTATGAAAACAAATCTTTCAGCACTTGAGAATTCGTAAATGCACGATTTTCCATTACGAATGATACATTTGTCAGGATCTTTTTATCTCATGGTCTGTTAACTTCACCTTTTTACTTTCAACTTGTTCTCAAGCTCCGAAAAATGGCACTAAGAACAGCAGTTGATGTTCACAAATTACATGTAAGTACATGTAAGCGTGTTTGTTAACTCACCAGAATTTTACCTTCAATTAGAATTTATTTATAAGATATTTAAGATTGCTTAAATCAACCAGTAAAAAACAAGAAGCTACACTAACAAGTAAGCAATAAACTAACAGTATAATGACTTTGTTAATATGTTTTATAATACGCATAAAAGTAGGTAACAAAAATTACTACTAAACATGCTTGAAAGTTATCACATGTTCAATAAGAACATGTGATAACTTTCGAGCATGTTTAGTAGTAACTTTCAATCTAAAAACATAATTTTTTTCTCTTGTAAAATATGAAGCCTGAAAATGATGCAGATGTGAATAATTTTAGCCGTTAGTGAGCTCTACGTGAATAGTTTACAACCAATTTGCAAACTATTCAAGCAAATTGGTTCAAAATCTCATTGATAATCATAAAGTACACGTTTATCTGTAAATTACACAAAGATTTTTAAATAACAGATTATAAGAACATAAGCAATTTATATAATGCCTCTATTAGATGGCATAAAAAATCCCTTTCACTTTATATCCGTTAATTCACTTCTGGTAGTGTGAAGAAGGTCTTCGTTGATCCTAGCACCTAAATCAAGCAGACAGCATACAGGGAACATTACACAGTATGTTTTTTGTGTGCTATCTATTGTATGATGATATCAATTGTATAACAGTGCAGAACGGTAAAATGTAAAAAGAACTGAGAAAAAATTAAGTGACAACAACAGGAACCACGCTAAGAAGAAATTTAAGAGAAAAATTTGTGATTTTTAAAGTTATTTTTTGAATGTATAATATTATAGCAGTTTTATCATCTTTATAATACTTAATTAATAACTACTAATGTACTTACGTATTATTTATTGTAAATTTGTAAATTTTAATTATCAAATTGCCATATGCACTGTCCTTAACATGGTGTAAATGATGTATTTATATTAAAAAACTAATTGAAAAACAGGCAAATTTATAAAACAAAAATAAATGAAATTACTAAAAAATTAAAATAAATTTAAATTAGATTATCTTTTCTTCGAAATAACACTAAAACAATTTCTATGGTTATGTCGCAAACGAAAAGAGTTGCAATTAATTAAAAAAATTGTAATTAACGGTTCAAAAATGCAGGCAAATTTCAAAACTAAATAATAATTAATAAATAAAAATTATAAAAACTAAAAATAATAATTAAAACCTTTACTCTGGCCTTTACAGCAAAACCGAAGCTAAAAATGAAACAAAATTAATTCGTAATTAAAATAAAAAAAATCAATTAAAAATTAAAACAATGTTCTTTTTAAATCGTTTAAAAGTTGTTTTAAATGTTCGAAATTTAGTAAATAAAAAAGAAACATTATTCGGATTTATGTGCGAAGACAAGTGTTTGATAAACACGACAAATACAGAGCGAAGTAGAAAAGAAAATTATACGGGTAACTTCAGTAAGTGACTTTCTATTACTATGCCTCACAGGTAAATAGTTGCAAAATTCTGTAAATTGAGTGCATTGTAATATTCCACCACAATTCTATGTTATCTATGATTGCTCTGTCTTTGCTTTACTGTGTTCACAGGGAGTTACAAAACAGTTTTTACTATTCCAACCATTTACCATTATGTTTAAATTTAAAAACACAAGAAATAAAAATATTTGGAGTTTTGTTAAAAGTTTAGGTTTTAGGTCACATGTTGGCCTGAAAGAGTCAGCTGACACAGGTGAGAGTAAATTTGCAAAATACAGTAAGGATATTTCTCAGATCAGTGTTTCCCAACTCACGTGCCGCGATACACAACTATATCGCGGAAGAAACTGGTATGTCGCGGAAATATTAAATATTTTCTTAGAATATTGAATAAGCGCCTGTTTAAAATTTCATTTATTTTTTTACCGCTGGCTGGCCGAAGGAGGTGTTCGCTAAAATGCCGATTGTTGCAAAATTTGCGACATCAGAATATCCTTGAAACTTGATATTCGAAACTTCGAAGCTATAAAAGTTTTAATGCTAATATATTTGCTATAGTAATTTATTGGGCTGAATTTTTTTTCAAATTGTATACCTATAAATTACCACTGTCGTTCATTTATCCGTCTGTCATCCTAACTCTCGAGAATGGAGTTAGTTAGACGAAATTCGAGATCAGATATGGAAACCCTAGAGGCAGATGGTCCTGATTAACTATATAGAAATTTCCTATAAAAACTGGAAGTCACGTTATTTTTATTAAAATCTTCCCTGAAAGCATTTAATACAGTAGATGACTGACACACTCATTTGTTAAAGAAAAAGTATGATGTACAGGGGCAAGACACGGCAGTACTAATCTGAAGTAGAGAGCATATATTTTAAACTATATAAATTAAAAATATGATTAAAAATTTCAGCCCGCCATTGTGACGATGTCACAATAAATAATTGCTAGTCACTTAATACATTTAAGTGTTTACTTTCTAGTTATTAATATAGTAAAATTACGAATTGACGTTTAAACTGAGAAAATCAATTCCAAAGTAAAACGTATTCATAACGTAATGAATTCAGTCAAAAACAATCATACATGCTACGAAGCATATTTATGTTTTAAATTAAACATATTTATTTATGCTAGTCAACATATGTCAGATCTCTGTGTAAGTCAAATAATACATACAAATGAACATATCAGACAATACAGAAATGAGTAAAAATAAATAATGAATAACAGTAAATTGTGAAATAAATAACTCAAAAATATATAGTAGAAATGAGGCAATTATGATCTTCTAACAAACTTATTTCTTACAATGTATTTCCATGCCGTTCTTAAACTGTCGGCATCACTGTAAGGGACTGTACAGACTTAATGATGTTTGCCTCTTCCCATTTTATCACTGAGCCCTCAATCTGCGCCATCTTGGAAAGTACTGTGGTAATGGATCTATTTCTTCTATTACATTGATGTTCTTTAAGTCTAATTTTCAAGTTCCTTGTGGTGACACCGATGTAAAGAAAATGTGTTAATTAAACATGAACGGCCATGTAAAAAAGAAAAGATAGAAATGTGTGCACCGACCATTAGGCGGCGCAGAGCACTGCATTAGCAAATTATGTGAGCCGCAGGGAAGGTCGGAAACCGTCGACTCTCCCTTTTCGGCAACAGGTCGTTAAACCTACTCACTTGTCAAGATGGCTAAATTTCGGAAACAGTCCCGAAGGGTCGGGATACTTTTTGTCAGGTCGAGTGGAGGAGGTGAGAGGGGTCGTCGACGAGGCGTAGACGATATACGAGTAAAAGGACACCATTTAACAATGAAACAACGATTTATTAGACTAACGAAAAAAAATGAAGGTTACAAAATCTAACATGGGGAAATGAATTTATCTCACTATTAGCTCCTAACTCGCGGAGAGTTTACAATTATTTGTTCATACCTCTAGTTTACCTCCACGTAGGTGGGAAAAATTTAGTCTTTTTTTTGTTGGTGATCAATGCACACAGTTCGACGCACAAAGTTAAAGTTTTTCGGAGACTTAATTAATCCTTCTAGACCGTAGATGTCAGACTCCCCCGAGGATGGGGAAAGAAGTCGCTTTTATAGCTTCGGACTGGAAAATTCAGTCAGGTGATCTCCTATTGTGTGAGATAGAGTTGGTCCTGCAGGTATAGAGGTCAAAGTTGTTCCCGGGACCAAAACAAAATGACGAATTCGGACTTTAACTATAAACTTTTTGTCTTGCAGCAGAGGAATGTCATTGTTCGAGGGTTGAATGTTTATATTAACGATGAAAGTTATAAGTTTCGATCGATATATGATTCTTTTTCCTGACAATGTTATTTTAACGAGGAGGCGACAAATTTATTTTAAATACATCGAAAATTTAGGGAGAAAATGAACAATTTTGGGCTTATTCTGAGGTCGGATCTCACAAGATAGAAATGTGTGCACCGACCATTAGGCGGCGCAGAGCACTGCATTAGCAAATTTTCTTACCTAGTTAATTAATCTGTGCGACCTGGCGTACGAACTAACTAACTATTAGAATTACGTTATCACTCAAGTCATCATTAATCGAATCGTTTTGCAGTATGTTATAAAAGTCTCTTTACAATTTAGTATAAAGGTAACGTGTTTAATATATTTCATTTTGTTTCATTTCTTTTATTAATTATATAAAGTAAGAAAAAAATAATTAGGTTATATTAATGTTAACTGTTATATCCAGGATGGACAAACTGCAGTAATGGACTCTTCTAAACTATTATTGAGGTTACCGTATACTTGTAACTACAGTTTATTTTTATACTTGAGACATACTACTTACACATATGTAATTTTTTAATCAGTTTTTTTGATTATTTTGAAGATGGTATACATATGAATTGTAAGCGTAACTTAACCTGCATCAGACAACTGAAAGCTACGGGAACGTTTGTATGAATTGAATTTTAAACAGATAGTGTTCCAATTTCAAACTCACAAACCCTCTACCAGTAAGTGATAAAGGGAAAACTATTTAGATAAAAAGGGAAAAAATTATTTATAATAAACCTATTTTCTTAAACTGTTTTTAGTTCGCCTTTCTTATACAGCAACCAAAACGTAAGCATTTTTAATGTGATATAACAGTGATAATTTATAGTAACTTGTTTTAAATAAATAAATGAATATATATGTATTATATATTAACCCCAAAATGGCGTTATTTGCAATTCGCCGTCCCGAGCATCCCTTTTAGTTTCGACATGAACGAAATAATGAAATTTTTTCAGATGTACCGCTGATATAGAATTTTTTAAGGAAAAATTTAATAATAATCTATATCGAGAAATGTAAGAATTTAGCTTCTGCCCACAGCAATAAACTAGTTTTTACTTGTGTACTTCCGTCTAGAAATCATTTTTTTTTTTCAATTGCAATGTTTTCTAGTAGCATGTGAATGGAGAGCTAAAGTGCCCTATATTCTATAATGCAAAAAAAAATTTGTCACCCATGTTCTTGGAAAGTAAAATCTTTTTTGAAGATTTGCTTATTAGTACAGGATACTTTATACTTACCTTAAATCCGGCATGCAATAATAATCTAACTGTGCACCGGAATGAGAGTGAACAAATAAAAATCATTACAACTTCACAGCACTAGGATATAATTGAAAAACCGCATTTAAAACTGTTGTAAAGCCACATCTTACATTGATTAGTTTGCAATAATTGTCAGACTGAGCAATTAATTTTTAATTTCTGATTTTTAGCATTGGTACTGTAATATTATAGTGAAGTATTTTTTAATTTTATTTTATCGGTACTATTCTTCGTTCTGAATTTAATTGCTACTTCAGGCTGGCTTTAAAAATCGTCAACAAAGTATATTTTAATAAATATAAATTTCCGGAGAAGTGATAAAAATCGAAACGAATGCGATACTGACAGAATTTTTATGAATAGTCAATTAAATTTAGGTTATCGATTTAAGATAAATTACAGAAGCACGTATAAAAAACATGATGTTTAGTGTCTGACATTTTCCTTCAGGATAATTTGAGAGATGTAATAATATAATTAGGCTAAAGAAAAATGAGTGAAGTTTCATCAAAAGTATTTGGTCTATATGTAATACTGTACGTTCTATTTTTCCATACCGCATGTCTACGTATAACACTTCTTATAGATCTTCTTAACTTCATAGTGTTTGACGTACTTTCTTCTCGTAAAAAACATCTGAGGTAGTTCATGTCATGTCCTAACATTTCAGCTCTTTTTGTAAGTTCAGCTAACTTTATATCCATTTCTATTTTTCTGAATTTTTCACTATATAACTGGATTGCTGTATATTAGATCTCTATGTAATACATATTACATAGAGATCTAATATACAGCAATCCAGTTATATAGAAAAGTATTTAGTTTTGTTATTTGTATAGTATTTAATACAGTAGAACTTTGTTAATCTGGCAAATACAGGATCAGACTGGTGCTCAATTACCGTAAAATTTTGTATTTTTGCAAAATTCGATAAGTTATATGCAATTTGAAAGTTGCAAATTTTGTGATAATACATGCTGTTATATGCTTTCGACGTTTTTATACAATTTAATTTTTGTTATTCAATATCCAGCGGCCATTACATATCCATACATTCCAGTATCCATAGATATAAGATTATATAATATAATATTTTCCAGAAAAGATTATTAATTACAGATCATTCAATAACTGATTTAGATTTCGAATTTGCCGAAACGCAGTGGAGTAGAAGGTTCTCAGACCTTATGCAAATCTAATTTAAACTGATATCCATAATGAATAACATTCACACTAATCTTAACCAATAAAAAGTAAATGATATGAAATATAGTTTATTATATAAACTATATTTCACTAGGTTGCATATCATTATTATATATAATTTTAATACCAGCGTATAAGCCGTTATCGATTATGTTGGCACTCGCAGCTTAAAATCTGTAACTTTACAAGAAAAAGCGTATGCGGGGCGCTGTACGTCTATGAATTATTTTACGGCTCGCATTCAAAAAAAATTGCTCATTACCGCTTTAAAGGTTTAGGTTTATTTCGTTACGGTAACGTAACACGTATGGCTTCCTGGAGGACTTTTTTGGGAAACCGGCCTTTATTTAGATGTTACAAACGTGAAGAAAACCTAGACCAACCCGTTGGCGAGGCAATACACGATCGATTCCCAATGTTCAATGGTTTTATCCAAACGGCCACTGGTGTGCCCTCTGCTTTAATGCATACCATAAAAATAATTACTTTGTCATGATAGAAACAAAATTATGCTGACAATTCAGTATCTTTATCATTATCGTCAGATTCTCTACTGCTTCTACAACTACTTCAAGAAGCTTCAAGCAATTTGAGAACTTCATTTTTCAGTTTGTATTCTGCCTTTGATATTAGTTGGCTGATAAATTATAACTAGCTATTAATCGTTTCGATTGCTTAGTTTTCTGAGTATTTTCTCCAGTAATCTTTGGAAAATTTTATTGCGTGCCTCCTGAACATCTCTGATGGAAACATCAGAATGGAACTTCAATTACATCCGTGGACAAGGATTATAAATACAGTTGCAGGCATAAGATATCATGCATAGCATTATGCAGGTACAGTACACACAGCAAAGCTATTTTTATGGCGTTCTCTTTGAAAGCAGCAGAAAAAAAAAGGACACGAAAGAGCACGGAGAATGATATCACATCAATTCATTTAGTACTTTTGTGGCCTTTGCTGATTTGAAAGCGCTGTCAAAGAAACGTCGAGCTTCATTTCCTTGTTTCACAATGTCAAGTAGAAGTGTCGTGAGAACTCGAAATTAAATCTTAATTAAATTCTTTCTTGTACTTGATTCTTTAACTGTTTTCCACACGCCAACTCTTGAAGGGTAGTCTATATGAGACTTAGTAATCAAGATTTAAACTAAAGTTATAGAGAATGGAATTTCTTACTTTATATTTACTATATATCTAATTGGGCACTTTATGATTGCTAATTTAAACTTGTGTTATACACTTCCATCTTGTGCTACTGCCACAAAACATTGTAGTAATGACTGCTCCATGTGCAAAATTAATGAACCGATAAAGCCAATTGTCTAACAACATCTAACGATCGTTCATGAGTTCTAAGACGAAGGAATTATGAAGGTGGAAACTTTTTCTGCAAGTATTAGTGCAAAAGTATTTTGATTGTTTGAAAACAAACAATAACGGATCGTTGTCTATCTCAACCCATGTGTAATAAGTCTGTTTAACTGAAAATTGAAGGATTTAATATTTTTCGCATCTATTAGATAACTAGCCCGCAGACTTAATGCAATTAATATGCATATTTGGTCATACATTATAGCAAAATATATGTTTTACTATTACTTATGACTAATTTTAAAAAAATTTTTCGATGTTAAAATATCATCTTTTTGTACTTTCAATAATTTTAATTTTAATTTTAACTTATTTCATTGTAATGAAATAAGTGAATAATTTATTTCAAATTACTTTTTCTGTATATTGCGTTTGAATTCATAAATATTCGACTCTTCATGAATTCAATTCATTTGTTCTTCACTTCAGATTCCCATATAAGCCTAATCTTCGATACAATTATGCTTTTGAAAGAATCATACCGAACACGCAATTGGAGATGATTTGTTTATTGACTAAAACAGAAAATTCTTTCAGCATTTTAGAATATATGCCCAACAGTAGCGTGCCGTGACATTTGATGACAGGAAAGCTGTGTTTCTATAAGAAGCCGACTTCCAGGGGCAATCAGTCAGCAATGGTCTAGGGTCCATTCGTATTCGTTAGTTCGATAAACCAGTAAAAACCGTAGAATTCTCTAAATGTATTTTTAATTAATAGATTATCTAACGCACTTAATAAATAAGCGAGTTCAATATAATTAACTCTCTTATATTAGATTTAATAGATTCTCTACGCCCTTTAAATGACAATTCTCGCTTCGATAACATCTACTAATTAAAATATATCTATTAGCCGTAACTATCTCGTTATAATTTTCAATATTTATTTTATATTGTGTACTAATGTTAAATTCTATTCTATTTTGATTTCCAAATTGCTTCAATTTTACGAAAGAATCGATGCGAGATTTAGGATTTTCGTGTCTTTTGCCAGCTTTACTCAAATTATTTAAATCGTCAAAGCCAATCTCATTCCACACACTAATTTTATTTGAAAATAGTAGGCAAGGCCAACAAAACAAATTTTGCATTTTTATGCATCCACAAAGCCATTTTATATCTTCATAAATTTTATCATGAAAATGTCGAACAAATTTTTTCTTTTTCATTATATGGTCTCGAGCCAAAACTTTTTGAAATAAATTTTCGATATCACAATTACATTCTAAATTGCTAGCTATAATATAAGGGCTAAAATTAAAAATAAAATTATAAAAACTTACTTGTTAAAATAAAATGTGTGATGATATACAATTATACATACCTGGTACAAAATATTCAATTGTATGAATATACTATTAAAGACAATTATAAATATAGTTTTGTGAAGAAACGTACATAAAAATAACATAAAATAGTCTTTACTTTTTAAATATTAAAACAATCCACCTAGTTAAAATTGCTTCCTACCAGTGGCTCGTGGATGGAATCAGAGACGGTCTTGGTAGGTGTGCGGTGCGTGCAGTTTGCCAAATCTCCAGGGTGCCGATACCGGTTAATGTCTCTTTTGTCTCATCACTAGTATCTCTCAAAGGACGCAACAGGGTTGTTGTAAATTTTAAATGTTTCTCACCATAGCTGTAAAAATCTAAATTTCCAAAATTTACAACTTTTACTCACTTTCATTGAACTGGAAAAATGTCTGTCTTTATTACATCTAATATTACGAAGAAATCAGTTCACACTGTACTCGGTTAAGCTTTTGTTTAAGTAAAATTCCGGCTCATTCAGCAGAGTTTTATTTGTGTCCCCACTTCCCTAATCGTTTAATTATTTAACTACTTCTTAAGTAGAAATAAGTCGAAACCGGTTACTTTGTACTCGAATATTTGTAGTCTTGGGAAAAAAGTGGAGAGACAAATTTTTACGACAACGGATACATAAATCATAAATTTAAGGAAAATAAATTCTAAAGCTTTTTCTGTACCTCGTGCATCTCTCTCATTCATTAAATTTAGTCGTAAATGACGCTGTCGAAGTAACGGTTAATTTTTTAACGTTATACAAGATTCGTGCACGTTTTTTTCTACATCCCCTTAAAGATGGGACATACGAAATCGTAATATCACCGGTTTAACATTGAAATCCGTAAGTAATATAAAATGGGAGAGCGGAATAAAAATATCAAATATTTTAATGGATTTTTCAATTAAACTCCTGTCAACTATACAGAACTATCGTAAAAACATACCAGTAAATTCTTATCGGTTGGGTTAAGTTATAAATCTACTCGTTATTCACGTAATCGGGCGAGGGCAGCCAAATATCTAGCGGGTGGGCGGCTAAAAGTCCGGAACCGATCCCGGATAGAATTGGAAGCGTTATATGTGTAGCATCAACCCGAGATCGTAAGCTTCCACCGGCTAAACCGTGTGATGTTGGTGCTCCGTACAGCGCGTGCGCGAATCTCGCTTTTTGGAATCTGACAATACAGAGATTCCACTCCGCCACTATTATTCGAATATACAATAGAAATTTTTTTCCACGTGTAGTATAGAAATTTGTAATAAGATACGTAATGCGGTTATAATAAAATATTGTGCGATTATTTTCGTATAATTAAAATTAATAAGTATTNGTCGGAAACCGTCGACTCTCCCTTTTCGGCAACAGGTCGTTAAACCTACTCACTTGTCAAGATGGCTAAATTTCGGAAACAGTCCCGAAGGGTCGGGATACTTTTTGTCAGGTCGAGTGGAGGAGGTGAGAGGGGTCGTCGACGAGGCGTAGACGATATACGAGTAAAAGGACACCATTTAACAATGAAACAACGATTTATTAGACTAACGAAAAAAAATGAAGGTTACAAAATCTAACATGGGGAAATGAATTTATCTCACTATTAGCTCCTAACTCGCGGAGAGTTTACAATTATTTGTTCATACCTCTAGTTTACCTCCACGTAGGTGGGAAAAATTTAGTTTTTTTTTGTTGGTGATCAATGCACACAGTTCGACGCACAAAGTTAAAGTTTTTCGGAGACTTAATTAATCCTTCTAGACCGTAGATGTCAGACTCCCCCGATGATGGGGAAAGAAGTCGCTTTTATAGCTTCGGACTGGAAAATTCAGTCAGGTGATCTCCTATTGTGTGAGATAGAGTTGGTCCTGCAGGTATAGAGGTCAAAGTTGTTCCCGGGACCAAAACAAAATGACGAATTCGGACTTTAACTATAAACTTTTTGTCTTGCAGCAGAGGAATGTCATTGTTCGAGGGTTGAATGTTTATATTAACGATGAAAGTTATAAGTTTCGATCGATATATGATTCTTTTTCCTGACAATGTTATTTTAACGAGGAGGCGACAAATTTATTTTAAATACATCGAAAATTTAGGGAGAAAATGAACAATTTTGGGCTTATTCTGAGGTCGGATCTCACAAGATAGAAATGTGTGCACCGACCATTAGGCGGCGCAGAGCACTGCATTAGCAAATTTTCTTACCTAGTTAATTAATCTGTGCGACCTGGCGTACGAACTAACTAACTATTAGAATTACGTTATCACTCAAGTCATCATTAATCGAATCGTTTTGCAGTATGTTATAAAAGTCTCTTTACAATTTAGTATAAAGGTAACGTGTTTAATATATTTCATTTTGTTTCATTTCTTTTATTAATTATATNATGCTAGTCAACATACGTCAGACCTCTGTGTAAGTCAAATAATACATACAAATGAACATATCAGACAATACAGAAATGAGTAAAAATAAATAATGAATAACAGTAAATTGTGAAATAAATAACTCAAAAATATATAGTAGAAATGAGGCAATTATGATCTAACAAACTTATTTTTTACAATGTATTTCCATCCCGTTCCTAAACTATCGGCATCACTGCAAGGGAGTGTACAGACTTAATGATGTTTGCTCTTCCCATTTTATCACTGAGCTCTCAATCTGCGCCATCCTGGATAGTACTGTGGTAATGGATCTATTTCTTATATTATATTGGTATTCTTTAAGTCTAATTTTGAAGTTCCTTGTGGTGACACCGATCTAAAGAAAATGTGTTAATTAAACATGAACGGGCATGTAAAAAAGAAGGGATAGAAATGTGTGCACCGACCATTAGGCGGCGCAGAGCACTGCATTAGCAAATTTTCTTACCTAGTTAGTTAATCAGTGCGACTTGGTGTACGAACTAACTATTAGAATTACGTTATCCCACAAGTCATCATTATTCGAATCGTTTTGCAGTATGTTATAAAAGTCGCTTTCCAATTTAGTATAAAGGTAACGTGTTTAATATATTTCATTTTGTTTCATTTCATTTATTAATTATATAGATAAAGTAAGAAAAAAATAATTAGGTTATATTAATGTTAACTGTTGTATCCAGGGTGGCCAAACTGCTGTAATGGACTCTTCTAAACTATTATTGAGGTTACCGTATACTTGTAACTACAGTTTATTTTTATACTTGAGACATACTACTTACACATATGTAATTTTTTTAATCAGTTTTTTTGATTATTTTGAAGATGGTATACATACGAATTGTAAGCGTAACTTAACCTGCATCAGACAACTGAAAGCTACGGGAACGTTTGTATGAATTGAATTTTAAACAGATAGTGTTCCAATTTCAAACTCACAAACCCTCTACCAGTAAGTGATAAAGGGAAAACTATTTAGATAAAAAGGGAAAAAATTATTTATAATAAACCTATTTTCTTAAACTGTTTTTAGTTCGCCTTTCTTATACAGCAACCAAAACGTAAGCATTTTTAATGTGATATAACAGTGATAATTTATAGTAACTTGTTTTAAATAAATAAATGAATATATATGTATTATATATTAACCCCAAAATGGCGTTATTTGCAATTCGCCGTCCCGAGCATCCCTTTTAGTTTCGACATGAACGAAATAATGAAATTTTTTCAGATGTACCGCTGATATAGAATTTTTTAAGGAAAAATTTAATAATAATCTATATCGAGAAATGTAAGAATTTAGCTTCTGCCCACAGCAATAAACTAGTTTTTACTTGTGTACTTCCGTCTAGAAATCATTTTTTTTTTTCAATTGCAATGTTTTCTAGTAGCATGTGAATGGAGAGCTAAAGTGCCCTATATTCTATAATGCAAAAAAAAATTTGTCACCCATGTTCTTGGAAAGTAAAATCTTTTTTGAAGATTTGCTTATTAGTACAGGATACTTTATACTTACCTTAAATCCGGCATGCAATAATAATCTAACTGTGCACCGGAATGAGAGTGAACAAATAAAAATCATTACAACTTCACAGCACTAGGATATAATTGAAAAACCGCATTTAAAACTGTTGTAAAGCCACATCTTACATTGATTAGTTTGCAATAATTGTCAGACTGAGCAATTAATTTTTAATTTCTGATTTTTAGCATTGGTACTGTAATATTATAGTGAAGTATTTTTTAATTTTATTTTATCGGTACTATTCTTCGTTCTGAATTTAATTGCTACTTCAGGCTGGCTTTAAAAATCGTCAACAAAGTATATTTTAATAAATATAAATTTCCGGAGAAGTGATAAAAATCGAAACGAATGCGATACTGACAGAATTTTTATGAATAGTCAATTAAATTTAGGTTATCGATTTAAGATAAATTACAGAAGCACGTATAAAAAACATGATGTTTAGTGTCTGACATTTTCCTTCAGGATAATTTGAGAGATGTAATAATATAATTAGGCTAAAGAAAAATGAGTGAAGTTTCATCAAAAGTATTTGGTCTATATGTAATACTGTACGTTCTATTTTTCCATACCGCATGTCTACGTATAACACTTCTTATAGATCTTCTTAACTTCATAGTGTTTGACGTACTTTCTTCTCGTAAAAAACATCTGAGGTAGTTCATGTCATGTCCTAACATTTCAGCTCTTTTTGTAAGTTCAGCTAACTTTATATCCATTTCTATTTTTCTGAATTTTTCACTATATAACTGGATTGCTGTATATTAGATCTCTATGTAATACATATTACATAGAGATCTAATATACAGCAATCCAGTTATATAGAAAAGTATTTAGTTTTGTTATTTGTATAGTATTTAATACAGTAGAACTTTGTTAATCTGGCAAATACAGGATCAGATTGGTGCTGAATTACCGTAAAATTTTGTATTTTTGCAAAATTCGATAAGTTATATGCAATTTGAAAGTTGCAAATTTTGTGATAATACATGCTGTTATATGCTTTCGACGTTTTTATACAATTTAATTTTTGTTATTCAATATCCAGCGGCCATTACATATCCATACATTCCAGTATCCATAGATATAAGATTATATAATATAATATTTTCCAGAAAAGATTATTAATTACAGATCATTCAATAACTGATTTAGATTTCGAATTTGCCGAAACGCAGTGGAGTAGAAGGTTCTCAGACCTTATGCAAATCTAATTTAAACTGATATCCATAATGAATAACATTCACACTAATCTTAACCAATAAAAAGTAAATGATATGAAATATAGTTTATTATATAAACTATATTTCACTAGGTTGCATATCATTATTATATATAATTTTAATACCAGCGTATAAGCCGTTATCGATTATGTTGGCACTCGCAGCTTAAAATCTGTAACTTTACAAGAAAAAGCGTATGCGGGGCGCTGTACGTCTATGAATTATTTTACGGCTCGCATTCAGAAAAAATTGCTCATTACCGCTTTAAAGGTTTAGGTTTATTTCGTTACGGTAACGTAACACGTATGGCTTCCTGGAGGACTTTTTTGGGAAACCGGCCTTTATTTAGATGTTACAAACGTGAAGAAAACCTAGACCAACCCGTTGGCGAGCTAATACACGATCGATTCCCAATGTTCAATGGTTTTATCCAAACGGCCACTGGTGTGCCCTCTGCTTTAATGCATACCATAAAAATAATTACTTTGTCATGATAGAAACAAAATTATGCTGACAATTCAGTATCTTTATCATTATCGTCAGATTCTCTACTGCTTCTACAACTACTTCAAGAAGCTTCAAGCAATTTGAGAACTTCATTTTTCAGTTTGTATTCTGCCTTTGATATTAGTTGGCTGATAAATTATAACTAGCTATTAATCGTTTCGATTGCTTAGTTTTCTGAGTATTTTCTCCAGTAATCTTTGGAAAATTTTATTGCGTGCCTCCTGAACATCTCTGATGGAAACATCAGAATGGAACTTCAATTACATCCGTGGACAAGGATTATAAATACAGTTGCAGGCATAAGATATCATGCATAGCATTATGCAGGTACAGTACACACAGCAAAGCTATTTTTATGGCGTTCTCTTTGAAAGCAGCAGAAAAAAAAAGGACACGAAAGAGCACGGAGAATGATATCACATCAATTCATTTAGTACTTTTGTGGCCTTTGCTGATTTGAAAGCGTTGTCAAAGAAACGTCGAGCTTCATTTCCTTGTTTCACAATGTCAAGTAGAAGTGTCGTGAGAACTCGAAATTAAATCTTAATTAAATTCTTTCTTGTACTTGATTCTTTAACTGTTTTCCACACGCCAACTCTTGAAGGGTAGTCTATATAGGACTACCCTTCAAGATTTAAACTAAAGTTATAGAGAATGGAATTTCTTACTTTATATTTACTATATATCTAATTGGGCACTTTATGATTGCTAATTTAAACTTGTGTTATACACTTCCATCTTGTGCTACTGCCACAAAACATTGTAGTAATGACTGCTCCATGTGCAAAATTAATGAACCGATAAATCCAATTGTCTAACAACATCTAACGATCGTGCAAGAGTTTCAAGACGAAGGAATTATGAAGGTGGAAACTTTTTCTGCAAGTATTAGTGCAAAAGTATTTTGATTGTTTGAAAACAGACAATAACGGATCGTTGTCTATCTCAACCCATGTGAAATAAGTCTGTTTAACTGAAAATTGAAGGATTTAATATTTTTCGCATCTATTAGATAACTAGCCCGCAGACTTTATGCAATTAATATGCATATTTGGTCATACATTATAACAAAATATATGTTTTACTATTACTTATGACTAATTTTTAAAAATTTTTCGAAGTTAAAATATCATCTTTTTGTACTTTCAATAATTTTAATTTTAATTTTCAGTTATTTTATTGTAATGAAATAAATGAATAATTCATTTCTGATTACTTTTTCTGTATATTGCGTTTGAATTCATAAATATTCGACTCTTCATGAATTAATTCAATTCATTTGTTCTTCACTTTAGATCCCCATATAAGCCTAATCTTCGATACAATTCTGCTTTTTAAAGAATCATACCGAACACGCAATTGGAGATGATTTGTTTATTGACTAAAACAGAAAATTCTTTCAGCATTTTAGAACATATGCTCAACAAATTAATTGTCGCAAGACGTTACCGTTATTAATAAACACTGTCACACATGTCAATTAAATTGGCCAAGTACTGTATATCAAAAGAAAAATTTTCACATTTAACAATTTTAAATCAATTTTAACTTTCAATTTTAATTTTAAATTAATACAAAAAGCATCTTTATAGCATGTGATATATTATAATTATTACGTATAGGACTATATATATTTTTGCGATTTTGTAGTTTTAATCTGTATTGTATAAAACTTATATCTTTATGATAAGCAAATGTCAATGCACTATTATCATCAACTTAGGTTTATCGCTTTGACATTGATCAAAAGTAAATTGGACATCCGTATTGAAGAACATAAAGTATTCAAGATGTTGCCAATAATAATATTATTGACTGTTTTCGTGTATCTTCTATCACTTTGGATAAGGTGAGCATTCTTTATTTATTTATTCTTATTTATCTTTCTTTCACAGATATAAATTAAATAACTTTGTAAGATAAATATTAATCACAATAACTTCCTTCAAGTGGTGATGAGAAAAATTATTTAGATAAATAATTTATATTAATCAGAGACAAAGTAATTTAATTCATCGTTTTTGAAATGTATAAATTTATAGTTTTTTAAATTTATGAATCTGTTTTTTTAATTATAATTCGATCATATCTGTAAGGATCAAAAGAAATTTCTTAATATGCATTTTATTCGTTTCTTAATCCCATGCGGATTGCCCTCGAAAAGCCAGACACTGATGAGATAAACACTTGATAACGGCTATGACTCTTTCTAATACATCACACCATTGTTTTTTTTTCTAATTCTAATAGTCTCAGTTGCATTTGATTTACAGTAGTTTTATTTTTTAACATATTATTCAATTGTACCCACGATTTCACATTCATAGCTTCTGGATTTAACGCTGTGCTTGTTGAAGCTACGTAAATATTTTCTTGACACTCCGTTTCCTTATTTTCTGGCATACTTAAAAATTTCATTATAGAACACGCCAGTTTTTCTTTCTGTACCTCCTTTTCTCGTTTTTGCTGTCGAAATTGCGATCCTGAAAGTTTTTACTTTTCTGCGGTTCCTGAAATTTGTCATAAACTGTAAGTATGTTTTAAAATTTTTAATACAACAATATGCAAACATAATCAATTAAAAGAAGAACTGTCAGGAATAAGTAGGCTTTTCTAGTTTACGAATAATAATCGACCATGTAGTTGAGTCTGTAAAAAGTTCATAGAAATTCCGTATAAATGAACTTCAAAATTAACTTTGTATTTTTAAAATACATCGAGTTTTGCCTCAGATGTCTTGTAAGAATTTTGTATAGCCTGTACTGTCTACGGAACCCTACCATGTGCGTGGTCAGACTGAGAGTGGGACGTTATATTTGCTCTGTCTGTTACTTTTGATATTATTAAACTGATTCGTTTTTGCACCGGAGATTAGTTACATGTATTTAAAGCTTAGTTTATAAAGTTAGAAAATTTTGACCGATGCTTTAGGTATAGGGTAGTTTAGGTAGGTATTTGCAAAAACCGCATGAAAAAGCTTGATTATAAAATGAAAGTTATTGTGATAAGCCGATAAATTAACTTAGGTACTTACCATAATTACGATTTTTTTGCACTTTTACGAGGTATTTAGCACTGACAAATGATACATTAAATTATAATCACACTAACCGAGTTAAAATATCATTAATTATACCTAGACTCATGTCAGAAGAATTATTAACAAAATAATTTCAATTTGATATGCCATAGAACTGTTGGAATGCGTACAAGTACAAATTAAGAAGGAAGCTCTGTGGGGATTCACTAATTTCGCCAGTTCTGTCAACTTCTGTCACAGAGCACGACTATGGGTACTTGGCTTTTGGGCACCGCCGGATGGTTCAACCTGCCGACAGACGTTTCGCATTGCATCTTAGTTCTGATAAATGCCAATAGATGGCGCTGTTAACGCTATAATATAAATAAGAAGATAGTAATTGCGCGCCGGTCGGAGTTTTTCTCCATGCGAAGACATTTTTTATGCTATAGGTAGGGTGGGTATTATGACAATGACTTTGAATATTACGTAATCGATCGCTCGATTTTCCGCCGCCGCCCCCTGGACGTGCGTGAAAATGTCGGGCTTCGTTTTATAAACGAAGCCCGACATTTTCAATAGAACTGCGAAAAAGGGAAAAGGTCAGATGGGGAATTTGACCTATCATTCTGACGACTGTAGGAACAACAAAAAGACAATTTTATTTTAAAGATCTTGCCAAGCACTGCAGCTGGAAATCATTAGGGACAGAAAGGAAAACACCGTACAATGAATTATGAATAAAAGTTCCTCAGTTAAATAAACATTTCCGGCCGAGGCCGTGGATTCGATGATAAATAAGCCCTGAAAACAGAACAAGTACCAATCGGAAAGTGAGGAGAAGAGACCGATACCAACCAGTGTTAGAACTGAGGGACAAATCTTTAGAAAGTTTAGTAACTCTAAACTTTTATAAACTCGGTTGGTGACTTGCCACGAGAATCCGTTTACCGCTTGCTCTCTCTGTCGAGCATTCCGTTCCTATTCGTCTTGAACAGTGAGTTTACCTCGATCTCCTTGCTGGAACGAGATGTTAACACGTTTTTCCTTAAATCTCCCAACCTTCATTCGTGAAGAAAACTTCGTCCACCTCTGGAGATGGACGAAGTTTTCTTCGCGATATCCTCGCATTTTCTTTACAATATTCTATATAAAAACCTTAAAATGACAATTTATATAATTTCTAAACTTTAATAAGTATAACCCAGATGGATTAAAAATGTAATAAATCTATTCTGAATGCTAAAGCGAAATAAAACTCGATAGTGTTTCACCAATATATACATACATTGAGAAATACAGAAATATTTTGATAATTTCGACATGATAATATCAGATAAAGCGCAAGCAAGAATCAACCAAGAGTTTAGAGTTAAAAAAACGCTTACAGCATAATGTGTAACGTTCCTATGATTTACACGGTTCCAGTTGCCGAGTCATCAGCCGATTCGTCACGAACTGCTTCGTTTATGTTAGTCTATAATTTATATTAAATCTCTTACTGAATCATAAATCGATTTGTCGGAAAATTACCTCGCATGTCCTTAGTCTTATCGTAGATTAAGTGAACTTTTCAGATAAATTTGCTTTATAGGTTAGTCAGTCTGGTTGACGTGTAATGCTGGATATATACGTACCTGATACTAGATACATACGTATTCAAGTAGGCCTATACCTGGCACTTACACTTCTACGTGTAGATGTAAAAAAGTACTGACAGTTCTGTCATGCACACGTTCAGTATACCGGACAGGCATGCCGTTTAGGTACACACGTACTGTACCTGTATACCTGCCAGGTACAGTACGTGTGTACCAGACTTTAGACACTAGTGACGAAATTATTTTAATTAAAGACCACTAAATCCATAGAGAGAGAAAAAAATGATCGATTAATTTCGCATGTAATTTATGTTTTAAATACTTTTGAATGTTTTCTGAAGTTAAACAATTAGTATAAAAAATTAAATTATCTCTTAATTATTTATTAATTATCAATTCATGTAATTTAATCAAATTTTGAAATTTGAAGTACAGTATTTATATTGCATTTACGATATTCTATACTTCAACTTTTATATTGTAATTTATTTTTTAAACAAATTTTCAAGAATAATTTAACAGTAATTAATTTTATATTTTCTATGAGTGATTTATAATATTATTTTACATTATATAATTGATAAAACGTTTAAAATATAATTAAACGTTATCAGATTTTCTCAATACAAATGAAAACTTAATGCTTAACGTTACTAGATGGAGAAAAAGAAAGATGAGCCTGTTTCAAAGATATGGAATTTCTGGGCCTAATCCCAATTTCATTACTGGAAATGCAATGGAATATAATAGAAAAGTAATCATTTGTTTTATTCACTGATCAATTCTGAGTTTTAAGATTAAATATTTATGCAATTTGTCTTATTTACAGAGGAACAAATGCATTGATGAATGGATAGAAAAATATGGAAATATTTTTGGGTAAAATTATTCCTGCAAATATTACTTTATTCTTATTATTTTATATAATATCAATAAAATAAAGCTGCTCATCAGTGGCCAAGCGGTCTTCTTACCCTGAACACTGGGAGTTCCCCAGCAAGTTCGTGCCTCGCTCGAACGGGCTGACCACGTGGAGTTTTCCGGGTTTTCTCCACGTCTGTAACGCTTAAATAGGGGCCAGTTTCCCTTTTTCTTTAAAAAGACCTCCCGAAAGACATCGCCTAAGTATTGCGTTGCCTTAACTTAATCAACAACAACAGTAAAATAAAACAAGCATATCATTCCTATATGATTACATAAAATATTAATTTTATTGATAATTATGTATAACATTCAATAAAATTGCTAAATATCGTATTTAATTTTAAATTCTGGCTGAAATTTAATAAACGTTTAATTTACAATCTTTCATAGTAACTCATAATAAATTTAATTAAATGAGCACCTGTCAAGTTTCCAGGTTTTATGTATATAACATGAAAAAGTATTGTAACTGTGTCAAATTTAAACTTTAGGCTTTTTTGCAAATTCTGACGTTTTGAAATGTTTAAACCGAAAAATGTGAAAAATGGGGAAATACCTCAGGATGAAGGAAAGCTTAAGAAACGAAATTTAAAATGGTAACTTTATATATAAGTGGCATTGAGTACTATTAAATTTTTGCGCTTAAAGGTCGAGGGGGTCATGTGTCATGTGTTGAGTGTGGTCAGACATAATGAAAATTTCTCTTTTTTCGTATTTATAGTTTTCAGAAAACTTATCTCTACCCGCAGGTGAAGTCTGTTACTTTTTATAATAATTAATAATATAAAAGTTATTTTTTAATAACATCTGATAGCATATAGCACTTTACACAATTTTTTAACTTTGTGCTAGTGTCAGTGTTTTTTTGCGGGGAAGTTCATTGTTGGATTTTTACATATTCAAAGGTAACATGTAAAATCAAAATTAACTGTCACAATGTTACAAATGTTGGCAAATGTGTTAATACTAACTCTAAGCAACTGCGAACACAACGATAAGATTGAAAGAAGCACAAATAAAACATCTAGTGGAGTTAAACAATATATAGAGAGAAGACGAAACAAAGACATTTTAATAATGATATATTGTGTGTGTGTTTTTTAGGGTGAACATTTTGTCTTGGCAATTTTACAAATGAATCAGTCTGTTTCACTGATATTATCAGAAATGGTTTTTTGTATTTTCATTTCGATAATCGTCCGACTACCTAGAATTTTTCGGTTTTATTGTAGAAGCTCGAAGAGAAAAAGAGATTTAACGTATCTTAAAGATTATGAACAATGTTTCATTCCACGAAACTATAGAAATTTGTGGTGTTTTTCAGTTTCTATAAATATCATCTAGAGCTTTTGCCACTATACTCTGCAACTTTATCTCATAAATTTTTAATGGCAAAAACTGTAGCAATCAACTGAAATTCCTATATAAGATCCGCACATTTTAATTCAACGATAACATGTATTGATTAAACATATTATTATTATATGTGAAATCCGGGTCAGATTTAATTCTATAGTATACTTCACGTTTGTTTTTCTGTATAAGAATTTTTACTGTATACTGATAAATATTACTTTAATGCTATACAGTGTTTTGTTTTTCATATACAGTGGAACCTCGGTATACGACCTTAATCCGTTCCTGGTGTTTGGACTTATACCGAATAGGACGTATACCAAACCAACCTTTTCCATAAGAAGTAATGTAAAAATGATTAATCTGTTCTCATGTAAAATAAAATGGCTGGCTTTAAACACCTGACTTTCCTCGCTAGTTTCTGCTTGATTTTTCATGAGATCAGCGTGTATCCTTTTAACTTTCTCGCAAATAATTTCTTCCGATACGCTGTCGCCGGCACACTGTTTTTCAGTTATCCAAAGCAAAAGAATTTCTCGACATGATCTAATGTCTTTGATCTCTGTTTAGAAATTGATTTAACCCCTTTCGCAACGTTATCAGATTTAATAATGTCTTTATTTTTCACGATTGTCGATATCGTCGTTCTCGGAATACGGAATGCAACAGTTAAATCTCGTTAAATCTCGAACACGCGTGCCACCTTCATATTTCTCAACAATCTCTTTTTTCAGTTCCG
>NW_019384551.1:73508-87439 GCF_000671375.1 Centruroides sculpturatus | reverse complement strand
GGCTACTCAAATATTTTACGTTTTTGATACTAAATTAACTTCTGAAGTATAATTTTTTATTGTTTTTATATTTTTCAATATATTTATTTTGTTTGTACAAAATAAAAAAATAATTTTTAACGATACAATAGTCTTCGTTAGGCTTAACATCGACGAAAATTCAACGCGAAGCGAGACGCAACGGAGAAAAATTTCAACACGGGAAAAATTAGTATATAATTGGTTATCCGAAAAATAAGTTATATGAACAACCCCAGTTCCCAATTGATTCGGATAATTTATAAACGACGCTCTACTGTAATATCAATAAAATATAAAATGTATATCATTTCTGTGTAATTACATAAGTTATTCAATTTATTTTTGATTATTTATAACATTCAGATTCAGTAAAATTGTCAAAAACTTTATTTAATTTTAAATTCTGTCTGAGAAATAATAATAATAATAATAAACATTTCAGTTCTTTATATTTAAAGTGAGAATATTTGCAATTAAATGGATATATTTTTTACATAAACGACAAAAACGTGAAAATAATAATCAAAATAACAATTTGATAACGTTACAAACGTTGGCATATGTATTAATAGATATGAAGTAAGTGTGCAAATATAATAGTACTTCAGAGATAATCTGTAGTAACTGAAACTGTTATTATTAGTATAAATATATATGAATTTTTATTATAGAAGTTCTACATCCGGTTCAATTCTAAAATGCACGCCACGTTCTTTTCCTGAGAAAAAGTTGTTACGAACGAGAGAATTGTTACTGTACACTAATAACAATTACTTTAATTGTGTTCTTTACCGTATTTTTTGTTTTTCACACATTATTAGAAATTCAAAAAAGTCATTAATGTGTTTAATATTTAAATTTACAACTACAAATTCTTCTTATTAGGAAATTTTTTCATAGACAAATGTGTAAGTTTTTCCTGTGTTCATATTTTCTTACCTTAAGTATGAAGGACTATAATGGTATTGGAATAAGTAATTGAAATAAATTTTAATCATTTTATAAATTTTCTTTTTGTGATATTTATTAATTAAAATTGAAAATAAAATATTTACATTATTTTAAAATTTCTAGTTTTTTTCTTGGAGGAAACCCTTGGGTTGTCTGTCATGATTTGGAATTGATAAAACTTATACAGATAAAGGAATTCAAAAATTTTATGAATAGAGATGTAAGTTTTTAAGTAATTTTTCGTAATTATAACCGTATTATTCTGACCTTTTATTATCCATTATTTTCAGGTAATACTTCCGGATGGAGGAGTTCCTCATAATTTGGTGCTTAAAACACTTGTACTTCAATGTGATGAGGATTGGAAAATTACCAGAAATATATTGAGCACAGGTTTCAGTACAGCTAAATTAAAGATGGTATCTATGCCTCTTTAATAAAACTGTAGATATATAGGATATTTATTGTTTCTTTATAAATATTTAGCATTACAAATACAAAAGTATCTTTGTTATTAAACGAATATATCAAAATTCTGTTTTTAGATGAGCACTCTTATGTCTAAGCCGATAAATATATTTATGGAGAAAATCGAAAAACAGAAAGAATCGCCGTTTAATATTGCTGAATTTTATAAAAAGTTAACTTTCGATATAACTTGTAGAACAGCTTTCGGAATTCAGACTAACGTACAAAATGACGAAACAAGTAAATTTGTGCAATCCGTCTATAATATCTTGCAGGTTGATTCAACAGATTTACTCTCCATATTATCAAGTAAGAATTTTTAAAATAGTTTTATGATGTTTTCATAAATAATTAACATAATGTGCTTAGTTTGCTTTCCCGAAATTGAACCGATTCCTACATACATCAGAAAGATTTTGGATGCAATAAAATATGCAATTAATTATCCCTGTGCTAAAATGGTTTTTGATACATGCAGTCAATTGGTTACTTTCCGAAAAACTTCTCATGTAAGATTTACAATTTATAAAATCACTAAATAATAAAAATATTTCTAACAGTTAAAAAATGTTTTATATTTAGTATCATCTACCAGATCTCTTGCAAATCATGATTGATGCTGAAAGTGAAGAGGATGGTGTCCTATCGAAGCTTTCAACAGATAGTATTGTTGCGAATGCTGTTGCATTTATGACAGCTGGGTTATTATATTTTTGTTTAAAATATTCAACTCAAAGTATATGACTTATTTCATGCTAAGTTGTATATTGAGTTTTATTGTTTTTGTTGTCTAGATATGACACTTCGAGTACTATGTTGGCATGGTGCACCCATTATTTGGTTAAATATCCTGAAGAACAAGAAAGAATTCGTCAGGAGATAAACGAAAACATCGAAAACAATGTAATTGGTATCATTTAAGTAAATTTAAATATGTTTGATATTTTGATAATTGAGTTGAGTGAACGAAGATCGTGTCTTTACATTTTATTTATATTTTTTGTCAATATATTTAAATAAACGCTGAAATAGTTTCATAGATTCCAACCAGATTTGGTGAGACATGACCAGGTCGATTAATGTCGTGTCCTTGTACGATGGTTTCCTTGAGGAAAATTGTGCTATAAACTAGTTTATATAGGATGAGCAGCAGCTCAGTTGTGTTTAAAAGCGTAAACAAATGTATTCACTTAATCTTTTGTTCGACATTTTTGAAATTTAAAAAAATTCTGCGTGATCGTCTATATAGAGCTGTTAAGCTAGAGTTTATACTCTAGCTTAACAGCTCTATATAGATTAATTTATACTGTATTTTCGTAAAGATCTCTGGCTGATAATATCAACAAGTTCAAAAGCTTCTTAACACTCAAAAGCTTTTTATTTCATACGAACTGAACTAAGTTATTGTGAAGCAAAGTTTAAAAAAAATTTTTGTTTCGAACATCAGATATTATTCCTTCTGTTTTGAAATACACTAAATGAACCCTAGATTTAAGCATAAATCACGTTCAGCTCAATTTGCAGATATTGTAAACAACAGACGCTCATGCATATACTGCATATTATTTATAAATATATAAAATATTATTAATAAAAATATATTATCATACTTTGAAAGTAAGATAAAACACTGGCTCCGGACCACGTTGCAGAATTAGCGTAAGGCAAAATAAATGAATAAATAAAGAGAGAGTGCGTATAACCAGTTTGAAGAAATTGGCCTGAAAAATTGCCAAATCTAACCGCGACGAATTAATGATTTAAATTTTTTAAATATGTAAATGAAAAGTGAGTTTAAGATCGAAGATTATACTCAAATCAGATTTCCTCAACGTAAGACGATAGTTGTCTATAAAGGATTTGAAGCAGGAGTTTCGGGCAAAGGAAGAAAAGCATTACCTGTGTTACGCGCGTTAAGAGAAAGGTATAGTTCATTCAGAAACAAAACCAAGTTATTTAACTCTTCTTGCAGAGCTATAGATAGAATCGTTATTAACTAATCTAATGCCATTGGCATAAGTAATGACCTTTAATGTATACAGTATAGTAGTTAGATAAAGTAACTCAGTTCAACGCTATTCCATTATAGTATGTTGTAATAATTAGATAAATGAAAGCTTAACTAAGCAGATAAATGTATAATTATCACACATAATATACATTGTAAATGTTATCAAAGTTTTAATATTGGAAAACTTTCTATTTATTTTTGTTTTGTAAGTTTTGATGTTAACACTTTTATGAATAGTTTTTGCATTAAACATATAAATTTGTTATAAAACTAATTTATGAGTATAAAGGAATCTACGTTATTAAAAATATATTTTTAACAGAAAATTGAATATGCTGATTTATCCAAATTGAAATACCTGAGTCAAGTAATATCGGAAACGTTACGTCTTCGTCCTCTTTCATCGTTGTAAATATTTGGCACTTAAAACTATATTTTAGTTTTTAATCGAAATTTTTAAACTAATCTAAAATTTCACTCAGGTTAATAAGTAGAAAATGTTCGAACGATTTCCATTATAAGAATATAACTATTCCAAAAGGAGTTACAGTTATGATTCCAGTACCGAACTTGCATAAAGACTGTAATTATTGGATAAAACCGGAAAATTTTAACCCTGACAGGTTTGAAATTGGATCATTTTACCTGTGATATCAATTAATTTATTTTTATTAATATAGGTTATTTGAAATTAGTATTTAATGCCATATTTTGGTGACTAATTTTTAGATTTTCATCTAAGAATGCAGGACTAATAGATCAATCGATATACCAACCTTTCGGATCCGGTTCAAGAAGCTGCATAGGAATGAGAATGGGTCAAACAGTTATGAAATTAACTTTGGCTAATCTCATAAAGAGCTACAAATTAGAAGCTTGTGGAAGTTTGGTAAATAGAATCTTAATTTAAATAATTTATTTAATTTAATGTATAAAAGTATTAATATAATTTTTTAATTATACAAATTAATAATTTGTTATAGGAAGTTGAAGAAGACTTCTCGCTTTTCATACCCCGTCCAAAAAATGGAATTATTGTAAAGGCAACTGCAATAACTTCGTAAACCTTTTGATAAATGAATTTTAATGAATTTTTTCTTTTATTTTATTTGGGTTTATAATGAAAACATTCATCTTATATATGTTAAATTTATTCTTAAAATTTGGATATATGCAGTAGCGGGCTAAGATGTGTATAACAGAAAATGTTTAACAGCTGTTCGAAATAGCACAGTTATGATTGTGATTTGTAATAATACAAGGTCTGTTCAAAAAGTATCGGACTTTTATTTTTTCCGCGTAAACCAATGATGCTCGGTAGGCCTCTTTCGATGGAGTTTTGGAGGGGACAATCATGCACAGCCCTGAATTTTTTCCCGCCTGCAGGAAGCGTCAGTCGTTGGCAGTCAGCCTATGAGTGAGGTCATGTAGCGAGCTCTCGTCGGATTCCACTAACAAGTAAGTTGGAAAATGACTGAACGACGTGAGCAGCGATATTACATCAAATTTTGCCAAAAACCTTGGCGATACCCGAGCGTAAACCATTCGCAAGATTCAGTAGGCTTTTGGGGACGATCCTCGAGGCCAAAAAAAGCGCGGCAGGCCCGCAGCAATATTAAGGTCATGTTGACTGTTTTTTCGACTCTCGTGGGGTGATGTATCGTGAGTACGCACCACGAGGCCGAACTATCGCAAAGGAGTACTACCAGGATGTCCTTCGTCGTCTTTTCGATGCTGTGCGACGCAAACAACAGGATCTGTGGTCGATCAAAACTTGGCAGCTCCATCGTGATAACGCATCCGCCCATTCTGCGCATCTGATTCGGGCTTTCGTCGCCAAACACAACACTTCTGTGGTTCGTCACGCTCCGTACTCTCCCCACACGGCTCCGTGTGACTTTTGGCTATTTCCCAAGCTGAAAATGCCGCTAAAAGGAACCCGATTTTAGTCCAGAGAAGACATCGTGCGGAATGCGACGGACCGGCTGATGGCCATTCCAAAAGATGCGTTCCAGCAGTGTTTCCAGCAATGGCAGGAACGCTGGGAGAAGTGTATACACTACCAAGGAGAATTCTTTGAAGGGGATTAGGGTTTTGTACCTCAAAATCAATAAATTTATTTTTGCCGACCAAAGGTCCGATACTTTTTGAACAGACCTCGTACATGTAGTACAGGAAAGAAATCAATAATAATAAACAATAACATTCAATTTATATTATATAATGCTGTATTGAATTTAAATGTGTTATTTCATGTCATAGCCTATTCATGTGCACTGTAATGAGAACTTGCCGTTCACACTTATCGAGGAAAACAGATTTTTAGCATAAGTACTGTAGGTCTCAAAACCATAAAATGAATAGTTATTTTTCGTTGAATAAGATCTCAATACTTTGTATAGCTACCTCAAGCATTAACAGGAGTTTTGCAGTGCTCTGCACAGAGCTAATGATTTTCTTTCTTCAAGTATTGTACACCAAACTCTTGTAATACATTCCGCAATTGCTATTTATTTTCAGGTCTCTTCTCTGTTATTTTCGTACCCACAATATGTCAGGAGCTCGCAACTGAGTTGAGATAAGAACTACTACTTGTCCATCTTAAAGGTTTGAACTGTGTCTCTTGAAGGAATTTTCTGTACCAATTTTCTGTANAATTTGAGAAATGGAACAATTTTCACAACCTTAACGGATTACTCTAGTTAATCTGCAGATTAGCTAGGTAATGTACATATTAACGACTTTCGAGCTTTAGCGGTAACCTATACACATTGAAATTAAAAATTTCAAAGATAGTGGGACTAGAAAGTCCCGTCAGGCAATAAAGGGTTGTACATTTTAATAAACAATAGAAATATAAAGTGAAATAGTATTCAAAACAAAATAAACAATTTTGAAATTTGAACAGTTGTCTGAATAAGACAATAATAATAAGATTGTACAAACAAAATAAGATTGAAGTTTATCCATTTTCCAAACAATAACAGAATACGACGATGCTAGGTTCGCAGAATATGATAAAATTGTCAGTTATTATCATACTTTTTAAAAATACCAAGTTTTAAACATTTAATAATGAATTATTATTATATATAATCCGGTATAAAATAATATATAATACGTATGAACAATAGCTTCTAGGTGAATAACGTATGGTGGGCTGAACAGTCTAAAATTTCCGACAAAATCCTCCACTCCATCAACAAAGCGGTTGCGGGGATAAGGGTTTTACGGTGAGCACCACAACTAAGAATGGGATTATGAAGAAGATTTGATTCATTCCACAATTTTTTATTTAGTTTTTACTTTTTCCGAAAAGAAGCAATTCGCTTCTTCGCGGAACTGCAAACATTAGTGTACTTCTCACTTATTAAAAGATTAAGGCTCGGTTTTACGAAGTCTGGTTTGCATTAAAAATGAGAATTAAGTGCAACATTTTTAAATGTCGACGCATAATTATATTTTCGATTGAACACTATCTACTACATTTAATTAAATCTAGTCATGAAGATATACGAAGAGGTAATTACAAAATTACTTTTTCGATAAATGGATAAGAATAGTTACATATTTTTCATGATGTTTACTAAATTGTTATTAAAATGTTATAGCTAAAATCAAAGATCACGGTTAATTCCAGTGTTTCTTGTAATCTTCCAATTGTGAACTTGCATGATATAATCTGACAGAAATCGAAAAATAAGAGCGGGCAACGGAATTGGCAAAGCTCAGCAAAATGGACCTCACACAAATTTGGATATTGGCCACAATCAGGAATAACTGATTATTAGTCGTCTCCTGAAATGACTAATTACGGACGACCACCAGCAATCCCCTCCTCCTGTCCTTTTCCTGAAATTATTTGATATGAGTCTCAGCCAGATGTAACTGAATAGTGGCCACCCAAGAAATTAGTTTATATGAACTGCCGCGGAAACTCCAGCACGAGTCTTCAGTGATTGCTCATATCCTGGATATTCCCGAATACGAGTCTTCAGCTCTTAATTCTTCAAAAGTAATACAGTCAAACTCGTACCTCTCATTAGAAACTTTTGAATTCCTATCAGATATGACTCATCAGTAGCTTAATTAATGGTAACTTTTATCAAAAAACTATTATTTTAGTAATAATTTGTTAGTAGTATGAAAGAAATACAGTATACCGAAACACACAAAACAACATGAACAGCTATATTTCATAGAGGAGAAGGTGGTATTATGGAACCCCAATTACATTTTAGTGAATTGTAAACAAGGTATCATAACTACACCCACATTTATGGAATTATGGTATTTATGGTATTATGGAACCCCAATTACATTTTAGTGAATTGTAAACAAGGTATCATAACTACACCCACATTTTCGGTGCGAAAAGTACTGTTAACTAGTAAACTAAATGTTCCTAATTGGATTTTTCGCTAGTGTAATTATAAGTATGGTTTTTGAAGGCTTTTGTACAAAAAGTCCGAAAGTAGGCTTAGAGAAATTCGGGTGGTAATATGGAACCTTACTGTATATTTCCAAAAAAATGCTTTAATGTAGCCAAAAACAAATAGGAAAGGACAAAAAGTGTTAAATAATTACCAAATTATTTACTCCAATGTATTTTATCGCAAAAATGCTTTTATAATAGAAAAATATGACCTCCATCAACAATATATATTCCAGCAGCCCTTTTTCGATATTCTCGGGAAGAATTGGCTTTCTACCTAGTGTCTTTTTCCCAAATTGCTCCGGAAAATGTCTGCTTGCAAATAGAAAGTTCGGAGGAGTTGCGTTCCATATTACTGTAAAAGCACCAATGGGGTCCATATTTCATGCATCGCCATCTTGAATTAACTTATGTCTGTCAAGACCAAAATTTAAAAAACGTGAACATCATACAGATTAATATGTACCCCTAAGTCTCTGGAACGGAATACATGCACCAGTGAACCTACAACTACACGATTTATATTTTAAAAATAATTAAATTCACTTAGCATTCAAAACTTGCGAATTTTGAAAAAAACAAATTTGCTGATTAAGTGCGGACAACCGTTTAACCGAAGTAAAACGGGGTTTTCCCCTTGCTATGGATGTCTGCCTAGTTCAGTTCAGCCACATTCCGCTACAGTTCGCCTTTATTATCAGTTCGAAATGGGGTGGCTCCATAATACCCGCAGTGTTCCATAATACCACCTTTTCCTCTACTACTAATGAATGCCCAGTGTTGCCCGGGAACTCAGGAGTGGGTTGAATTGTCCTTGTTATGTTCCCCGCAGGTTGGCAGAGAGTAACTATGCAAAATTTGAAGCAAATCAGTCAAAAGGTTAGACAGGGTTTGCGCGGATGAAGTCAGAAGAAAGAGTGAGGATCCGAGTTTTAAAATAGTGTATATTTTTTGGAGGATTAAAGAGAGTAACTACGCAAAATCTGTTCACACCGTTCAAAAGATTTGGGAGTTGGGAGGTAAAAGGATGAAATCAGAAAAAAAAACAGATCCAAGTTTTATGGTAGTCCACGTTTTCCAACGGATACCAGAGCGTAACCATGAGGAATTTGGTTCAGATCGGTCAAAGGGTTTGGGAGTTTATAGAGGAGATGAAATCAGCACGAAGTGGTGAAGTGTTTTCACATGGACGTATTTCGTGACATTGTGGTTTTCTTTTAATTCGATAAACATTACTCGCTCGTGTATATATCTGAAAAGTAACCTGAAAGATCTCAATTTATGTAGGCAGATTTCTGATAACATAAGAGTATTATTATAAAATACGAACGACCAAGACAATACAGAGTATACCCAACTACTTGAACTGCACGAATGAAAAGCGAAATCGAATAGATAAATTTAAAATAAGCCTACCAGGTAGAACGGATTGATCATGAACGGAGTAGAATGGACGGACCACGGAGACAAATGCCGTGGTTAAAATATCTTTCTCATGCACTTTCCTCTTTACTTTCCCGGCTCTGGATTGCCATACTTCCTCCTACTTCCCGATTGCTATACTTTCCCTCCGTAGAGGAGGGAAAGTATAGCAATCGGGAAGTAGGATGGCAAATGGGGTCAAAAATAACTCCCCAAGATTTTTACATTTTTGAACTACTCAGGAGACCTTCAAACGCTGAGAAATGCAAACAAATTCTCAGGGTTTTTCTGTATGTATGGTTATTTGTGTGTGTGTATATATAGTNTTTGTGAAATTATATAATTAATATAATAATAAATAAAATATTTATATTGTTTTATAATTTTTAGTTTCTTTCTTGGAGGAAAACCTTGGGTTGTGTGTCGTGATTTGGAATTGATAAAACTTATACAGATAAAGGAATTCAAAAATTTTATGAATAGAGATGTAAGTTTTTAAGTAATTTTTTGTAATTATAACCGTATTATTCTGACCTTTTATTATCTATTATTTTCAGGTAATACTTCCGGATGGAGGAGTTCCTCATAATTTGGTGCTTAAAACACTTGTACTTCAATGTGATGAGGATTGGAAAATTACCAGAAATATATTGAGCACAAGTTTCAGTACAGCTAAATTAAAGATGGTATCTATGCCTCTTTAATAAAACTGTAGATATATAGGATATTTATTGTTTCTTTATAAATATTTAGCATTACAAATACAAAAGTATCTTTGTTATTAAACGAATATATCAAAATTCTGTTTTTAGATGAGCACTCTTATGTCTAAGCCGATAAATATATTTATGGAGAAAATCGAAAAACAGAAAGAATCGCCGTTTAATATTGCTGAATTTTATAAAAAGTTAACTTTCGATATAACTTGTAGAACAGCTTTCGGAATTCAGACTAACGTACAAAATGACGAAACAAGTAAATTTGTGCAATCCGTCTATAATATCTTGCAGGTTGATTCAACAGATTTACTCTCCATATTATCAAGTAAGAATTTTTAAAATAGTTTTATGATGTTTTCATAAATAATTAACATAATGTGCTTAGTTTGCTTTCCCGAAATTGAACCGATTCCTACATACATCAGAAAGATTTTGGATGCAATAAAATATGCAATTAATTATCCCTGTGCTAAAATGGTTTTTGATACATGCAGTCAATTGGTTACTTTCCGAAAAACTTCTCATGTAAGATTTACAATTTATAAAATCACTAAATAATAAAAATATTTCTAACAGTTAAAAAATGTTTTATATTTAGTATCATCCACCAGATCTCTTGCAAATCATGATTGATGCTGAAAGCGAAGAGGATGGTGTCCTATCGAAGCTTTCAACAGATAGTATTGTTGCGAATGCTGTTGCATTTATGACAGCTGGGTTATTATATTTTTGTTTAAAATATTCAACTCAAAGTATATGACTTATTTCATGCTAAGTTGTATATTGAGTTTTATTGTTTTTGTTGTCTAGATATGACACTTCGAGTACTATGTTGGCATGGTGCACCCATTATTTGGTTAAATATCCTGAAGAACAAGAAAGAATTCGTCAGGAGATAAACGAAAACATCGAAAACAATGTAATTGGTATCATTTAAGTAAATTTAAATATGTTTGATATTTTGATAATTGAGTTGAGTGAACGAAGATCGTGTCTTTACATTTTATTTATATTTTTTGTCAATATATTTAAATAAACGCTGAAATAGTTTCATAGATTCCAACCAGATTTGGTGAGACATGACCAGGTCGATTAATGTCGTGTCCTTGTACGATGGTTTCCTTGAGGAAAATTGTGCTATAAACTAGTTTATATAGGATGAGCAGCAGCTCAGTTGTGTTTAAAAGCGTAAACAAATGTATTCACTTAATCTTTTGTTCGACATTTTTGAAATTTAAAAAAATTCTGCGTGATCGTCTATATAGAGCTGTTAAGCTAGAGTTTATACTCTAGCTTAACAGCTCTATATAGATTAATTTATACTGTATTTTCGTGAAGTTCGCTGGCTGGTAATATCAACAAGTTCAAAAGCTTCTTAACACTCAAAAGCTTTTTATTTCATACGAACTGAACTAAGTCATTATGAAGCGCAGTTTAAAAAAATTTTTGTTTCGAAAATCAGATATTATTCCTTCTGTTTTGAAATACACTAAATGAACCCTAGATTTAAGCATAAATCACGTTCAGCTCAATTTGCAGATATTGTAAACAACAGACGCTCATGCATATACTGCATATTATTTATAAATATATAAAATATTATTAATAAAAATATATTATCATACTTTGAAAGTAAGATAAAACACTGGCTCCGGACCACGTTGCAGAATTAGCGTAAGGCAAAATAAATGAATAAATAAAGAGAGAGTGCGTATAACCAGTTTGAAGAAATTGGCCTGAAAAATTGCCAAATCTAACCGCGACGAATTAATGATTTAAATTTTTTAAATATGTAAATGAAAAGTGAGTTTAAGATCGAAGATTATACTCAAATCAGATTTCCTCAACGTAAGACGATAGTTGTCTATAAAGGATTTGAAGCAGGAGTTTCGGGCAAAGGAAGAAAAGCATTACCTGTGTTACGCGCGTTAAGAGAAAGGTATAGTTCATTCAGAAACAAAACCAAGTTATTTAACTCTTCTTGCAGAGCTATAGATAGAATCGTTATTAACTAATCTAATGCCATTGGCATAAGTAATGACCTTTAATGTATACAGTATAGTAGTTAGATAAAGTAACTCAGTTCAACGCTATTCCATTATAGTATGTTGTAATAATTAGATAAATGAAAGCTTAACTAAGCAGATAAATGTATAATTATCACACATAATATACATTGTAAATGTTATCAAAGTTTTAATATTGGAAAACTTTCTATTTATTTTTGTTTTGTAAGTTTTGATGTTAACACTTTTATGAATAGTTTTTGCATTAAACATATAAATTTGTTATAAAACTAATTTATGAGTATAAAGGAATCTACGTTATTAAAAATATATTTTTAACAGAAAATTGAATATGCTGATTTATCCAAATTGAAATACCTGAGTCAAGTAATATCGGAAACGTTACGTATTCGTCCTCTTTCATCGTTGTAAATATTTGGCACTTAAAACTATATTTTAGTTTTTAATCGAAATTTTTAAACTAATCTAAAATTTCACTCAGGTTAATAAGTAGAAAATGTTCGAACGATTTCCATTATAAGAATATAACTATTCCAAAAGGAGTTACAGTTATGATTCCAGTACCGAACTTGCATAAAGACTGTAATTATTGGATAAAACCGGAAAATTTCAACCCTGACAGGTTTGATATTAAATCATTTTACCTGTGATATTAATTAATTTATTTTTATTAATATAGGTTATTTGAAATTAGTATTTAATGCCATATTTTGGTGACTAATTTTTAGATTTTCATCTAAGAATGCAGGACTAATAGATCAATCGATATACCAACCTTTCGGATCCGGTTCAAGAGGCTGCATAGGAATGAGAATGGGTCAAACAGTTATGAAATTAACTTTGGCTAATCTCATAAAGAGCTACAAATTAGAAGCTTGTGGAAGTTTGGTAAATAGAATCTTAATTTAAATAATTTATTTAATTTAATGTATAAAAGTATTAATATAGTTTTTTAATTATACAAATTAATAATTTGTTATAGGAAGTTGAAGAAGACTTCTCGCTTTTCATACCCCGTCCAAAAAATGGAATTATTGTAAAGGCAACTGCAATAACTTCGTAAACCTTTTGATAAATGAATTTTAATGAATTTTTTCTTTTATTTTATTTGGGTTTATAATGAAAACATTCATCTTATATATGTTAAATTTATTCTCAAAATTTGGATATACGCAGTAGCGGGCTAAGATGTGTATACCAGAAAATGTTTAACAGCTGTTCGAAATAGCACAGTTATGATTGTGATTTGTAATAATACAAGGTCTGTTCAAAAAGTATCGGACTTTTATTTTTTCCGCGTAAACCAATGATGCTCGGTAGGCCTCTTTCGATGGAGTTTTGGAGGGGACAATCATGCACAGCCCTGAATTTTTTCCCGCCTGCAGGAAGCGTCAGTCGTTGGCAGTCAGCCTATGAGTGAGGTCATGTAGCGAGCTCTCGTCGGATTCCACTAACAAGTAAGTTGGAAAATGACTGAACGACGTGAGCAGCGATATTACATCAAATTTTGCCAAAAACCTTGGCGATACCCGAGCGTAAACCATTCGCAAGATTCAGTAGGCTTTCGGGGACGATCCTCGAGGCCAAAAAAAGCGCGGCAGGCCCGCAGCAATATTAAGGTCATGTTGACTGTTTTTTCGACTCTCGTGGGGTGATGTATCGTGAGTACGCACCACGAGGCCGAACTATCGCAAAGGAGTACTACCAGGATGTCCTTCGTCGTCTTTTCGATGCTGTGCGACGCAAACAACAGGATCTGTGGTCGATCAAAACTTGGCAGCTCCATCGTGATAACGCATCCGCCCATTCTGCGCATCTGATTCGGGCTTTCGTCGCCAAACACAACACTCCTGTGGTTCGTCACGCTCCGTACTCTC
>NW_019384551.1:50875-69476 GCF_000671375.1 Centruroides sculpturatus | reverse complement strand
AACATCACACAGATTAATATGTACCCCTAAGTCTCTGGAACGGAATACATGCACCAGTGAACCTACAACTACACGATTTATATTTTAAAAATAATTAAATTCACTTAGCATTCAAAACTTGCGAATTTTGAAAAAAACAAATTTGCTGATTAAGTGCGGACAACCGTTTAACCGAAGTAAAACGGGTTTTCCCCTTGCTATGGATGTCTGCCTAGTTCAGTTCAGCCACATTCCGCTACAGTTCGCCTTTATTATCAGTTCGAAATGGGGTGGCTCCATAATACCCGCAGTGTTCCATAATACCACCTTTTCCTCTACTACTAATGAATGCCCAGTGTTGCCCGGGAACTCAGGAGTGGGTTGAATTGTCCTTGTTATGTTCCCCGCAGGTTGGCAGAGAGTAACTATGCAAAATTTGAAGCAAATCAGTCAAAAGGTTAGACAGGGTTTGCGCGGATGAAGTCAGAAGAAAGAGTGAGGATCCGAGTTTTAAAATAGTGTATATTTTTTGGAGGATTAAAGAGAGTAACTACGCAAAATCTGTTCACACCGTTCAAAAGATTTGGGAGTTGGGAGGTAAAAGGATGAAATCAGAAAAAAAAACAGATCCAAGTTTTATGGTAGTCCACGTTTTCCAACGGATACCAGAGCGTAACCATGAGGAATTTGGTTCAGATCGGTCAAAGGGTTTGGGAGTTTATAGAGGAGATGAAATCAGCACGAAGTGGTGAAGTGTTTTCACATGGACGTATTTCGTGACATTGTGGTTTTCTTTTAATTCGATAAACATTACTCGCTCGTGTATATATCTGAAAAGTAACCTGAAAGATCTCAATTTATGTAGGCAGATTTCTGATAACATAAGAGTATTATTATAAAATACGAACGACCAAGACAATACAGAGTATACCCAACTACTTGAACTGCACGAATGAAAAGCGAAATCGAATAGATAAATTTAAAATAAGCCTACCAGGTAGAACGGATTGATCATGAACGGAGTAGAATGGACGGACCACGGAGACAAATGCCGTGGTTAAAATATCTTTCTCATGCACTTTCCTCTTTACTTTCCCGGCTCTGGATTGCCATACTTCCTCCTACTTCCCGATTGCTATACTTTCCCTCCGTAGAGGAGGGAAAGTATAGCAATCGGGAAGTAGGATGGCAAATGGGGTCAAAAATAACTCCCCAAGATTTTTACATTTTTGAACTACTCAGGAGACCTTCAAACGCTGAGAAATGCAAACAAATTCTCAGGGTTTTTCTGTATGTATGGTTATTTGTGTGTGTGTATATATATAGTTTATAGTATGATTTTGTTCACCCTGTTTGAAGCTAAATAATTCCTGTGCTTTTTGTCGAAAATTTCTAACATTTTGCAGGAAATTTTGCGTATTAAAGGCATTTCTGCTATTAAATTTCGGTTGTTAAAGCTCGAGGGGGTCGTGTGTCATATCTTCATATCTGGAGTAGGTTCGGACTTAATAACGATTTTATTCGTTATTATCATTTACATTTTTTATAAAACCCATCCCTACTCTCAAAATTAAGCTTTTTTTTCCATTTTATAATAATTAATAATATAAAAAGGTTTATAGTAAAATATCGTAATAGATAGGTCACACGTAGTTTTAAATGTTGCCGGAAAAATTAAGAAACTCGCTGCTGGATATTTTATTTATTGAGCTTGTCCATTGATTTATATTTTATAAAATTTACCTTTTGATTTAAATAAATAATTATTAAATTATACATCTAATTAATGTAAAGAAAATATGTAAAATACAGATATTAATAAACTTTTCTTAATAAAATAAGGTACAAATATCAAATTATAGATAACAAACATTTATTGTGAACTATAAATTAGGAAATTTTTTATAACGAACAGTTTTCTAATGAATGTGTGACGTGAATATTTATAAAGAAAAAGGGATACTGAATTTCGTTTTGCTTTCTACTAAACATACAATTATTCTACTAAATATACAATTCTACTAAACATACAATTACTTTATTTCAACATTACATAAAAATCATTAGTATTATAGCAAATGTTAGATTTACAATGATAAATAATATTGTAAACCAAGCCTGAGAGAGATAGAGAAAAATCGAATTTATTACTATTTACTATTCTTACTATTATTACTATTTTTAATTGCAAATACTTTACAAAATATTGTAGTTGTGTGAGTGAAGATAGAGAAGTGTGAAAAACGTGACGTCTATCTTTATAAAAATGCACTTCAGATCTCCCTCGTGTTTTGAATTTATTATTAATAATAAACATGTAATAAATTTTTTTTTAAATTATTATTTTATTTGTGTATTAAATAAGAAACTGACCCTTTAATGGTATGCAGTGTATCATGGAATTGTCACTTAAACTTAACTGAATAAACCTTATCGCTGTCATTTTGAATGTTTTAAAGGAGTTTGTTGCTATTGTGTAACTTTCTTCATGGACCTTTGAACTTTGCCATAATAGTACAGTAGTGATATAGTATAAATTTCTCTGTTTTAAAGGCTTACATTTCACAAATATGTGCAAAATTATTTTTTAGTTAGCATTTTAAAATGACTTAATTTACGCGTTAAATTCTCTCAATAAAATCTGAATAAATAATACAACAAATTTATAAGGAAATATTAAACATTTTTTTAAACTTGCTATATTTGTATTGATTTATGTCAGTTTTATGTACTTAATAATATAAATATATTAAATGCATGAAAGAGATATTATGTAAAATTTTACATAAAAAATATAAAGATGCTGTGTACTGAACACTTAAAAAATTAGATTTCATAGTCGTTTGATTACACAGTATACGATTAAAATTCAAGAAGTTATTCACTTTTGTGTTGAATTATACTTTATATTTTTACGTATATAATATGATCATAATTTAATACTTTCTACGTAAGATAAATGTAAAAATATATGCTTAGAATTTCAATAAATAAATGAGAAATCTGCCACCTGATAAAATAATATACTTCGTAGAAGTAGGAGGTATTTAAGGAATACTTAAATAAATTACTACAGAAAATGTTATAAAAAAATCAAATTTTTTACAATAAATTTATTTAAAAATTCTATATTTACATGACACTCTTTACAACCTCGGTAAGCAGTGGTAAATTATCATTAATGATAACGGTAACTTTCTCGTTAACGACAGTCTTTACTCTTGGAATAAGTCTATGCACAACACGATCCATAACAAATTTTGCGAACCAATTTAAAGGTTTAAATCCAGTTATTTCCTCAATTTTCAAACCTTGAACATCGTTAATACTGAATAAATCTAATCTGGGTTGTATAGGACGTATGTTGGTGCTTAAAATAATTTCGGCAACTATCTGCTCCACATTAAATCTCATAATTCCGGAGAACGGGACAAGCAGCAATTTAAAATTGTAATCTAATAAAATTTTAAGGTCATTCGCCATTAAGTTTGCATTCAAATTAATACTTTCATAACTATCATCGATTTTCCAACTAGAATTTCCCATTCTATTCATGTTTATCAGACCTTTTACAACTATATTAGTAGCCTTGAAATTATCGGATTCGTATCCACCTAAATGAGCTGGATCGATTTCTTTTGATATGTAATCATTTGTTTTCAGCGCGCTGACTAGCTTGTCCACAATGTCGTTACCGTTTTCTAAATGAATAAATAAATAAATATGAACATTAATTCATGAAAAAATTACATATTTACGAATAATTTACTAAACTTATTTAACGTTTTGTTAATCTTATCTGAAATACACTGTAATATCAATCATTTTACGACTTTGAAAGTGAATGAAAATTAAAGTCGACCCCTCCTATAACACTGTTGATTATTCAGTTTTATATGAATTCCATGTTGTACGAGTCACTTAGATTTTACAAATACGTGAGCCGTTCACAGCCCGGATCACGTATTTGTAAAATCTAAGTGACTCGTACAACATGGAATTCATATAAAACTGAATAATCAACAGTGTTATAGGGGGGTCGACTGTACTTATAAAAGTATTAAAATATTCAAATATAAGCTTATAATTTATTTAAATGTTAATTTGGTGACCTTTGTGAATATTAATAATGATAAATATCTATGACTTACGTGATGTAATTGAAGTAACTAGGCATAGTAAAATGATTAAAATCCTCATACTAATGACCAGTACCGTTAACTATTTCCAAATTTTCTACCTAAAAAATAATTATTTTAATTTATACAATTAAAAATAATTTAATATTTTAAATCTGTGCCGTGTTGAAATAAAATCGAAATAATATAATAATTATTCATTTCCGTTTCGTAAGTTAATTATTCATTTAACATTGCAAAAAATCAAATTACTTTAACTGTTAAATTTTTCATAGAGGCGTTAAATTATGAATTAAACATATAAAAAAGTTAATACTAAGGGGATTGACTGTTAATTAGACTAATTGAATAGAAATATGAAATAAAAGAAATTATAAAATTAAATGTTTAAGAATTGTAATTAAGTCAAGTGAAATGTAAATAAGGGATCACTTGCCTTAAAAAGCAGACATTATGTAGTAAAATAAAGAGAAAATTATATTCTTTATTCAAATATAGGACTAAACCAGACCCAAAACTAGTTTGACAAGCGAAATAGGTTGCTTATAAATCAGGTCATCTATACTACAGTATATCAAGGTTATATATAGAACTAAGGTAAATGAAAGTAAAATTTTCTTCTATTTTCTTAATTATTTAACATTACATCTAATTAATTCTTTAGCTTTCGAAGTTTAAAGAAATAAAACTTCTTACCAAGAATGTATTTAGACTTTAATCCAGTGAAAGAAGGCACATTTTCGATAATAAAGTACGGTAACTGACGATAACTGATGTGTATTCGTTACGCCATTTTGTGTGCCGCGTAGCGCGAACGGAAGCTTTTTGATTTAATGCCTGAACCATCCGCAACGAATTATTTTTTATAAACTGGAAATTTCAGTTTTGCCAACATAATGACCTTGTAAATACAATTGTAATGTGATTCAAAGCTGTGGAATATTAGTTTATAATACAGTTCTATAAAAGAGTTTTCTCTCAATAAAAAAAAGAAAAATATAATAATAGAAGATTTAACACGAAGTTCGCAGAATGGTTATTATTATTATCAAGTTGGTGTAGCAATATTTTCGATATTTTTATTAAATGAATGCTTATCAAAAAGATAATTTTTTTTTTAATAATAGAAACGTTTTAAAACGTTTGAAAAATATTTATAAAAATTATTAAAAGTTTTCGTTAACTTTAAAATAAAACGTTCGATTATAATAAAATTTGTACCTAAAATATAAATCAATGGTGTGTAACTATTTTTGAGAAATTAATAATAATAATAATAAAAAATACAAGGAAATAATTTTAATTATGTATTATCAAAGAACAGTCTAAAATTACTTTTCTAGTTTTTACTACGGTTTGTGAACAAATATGCCATTCAATGTGCTTAGTCATGTATTTGACTTTGTTCTTTAATATTATGCGTGTTAAGAAAAATTTATTTAATAAAATAATATTTATTTGCTCAAGAATTTAATTTTATTAAACTTTAAAAATGTGCTCTTATCTGTTATCACTCGTGAAACTGTAAAACAAGTGATTTCGGTCATCATACAAAGTAATAATCAATTGAATGACAATCAAATTTAAATAATAGTAGGAAGGAATATTGTATTGTTGACTAACCTAGCGGAAATTTACGTGTGGGAAGAGAAAATTCCGATATAATGTACTATAATGCAATCATCCGTATAAAATAAAATAGACCGAACAATATAACTTGTTTGTGAATGGTCGCGATTGACCAGTCATGGCCACGTCTAGTCTATCACGACCCTTTTTTCTTTTCTCTATGTTTTACTTTACAATGATGGAAAGTTAACCTCTTTAAAAAACGTTTGTTAGTATAAAATCGTATCAAATGGTGTTTACATTTTTTTAAAAAAATACTCTTTTATTATCATTCTTTAGATTAAATTTAGAAATGTTTAATTTAATCTTTGGCATGAATTTCCTACGAAAGGAAAATCTATTTCAAGAAATTCTGGTTTTGTGTGCAAGTATCGAATGAATTTTAATAGAATTGTTGAGGAAGAATGGATAAACCACAAAATTTGTACGTATTGTCATGTGGAACAGCATGTCTTTTACTAGTATAATTTAGTTTGATATATAATTAAAAATAAGCTGGCTTATATTTATTTATTAAATAAAGTTTTAATGAAATTACTATGTAAATTACAGAGATAATGTTAGTAGTGTTATATTTATTATTACTCTTAGTCCTATAAAATATAAATTTATAATAACAGCAAGTCGAAGAAAGTTATCTGTAATTAGAAAAGTATTCATTAGATTTGTAAAATAGTATCTTTATTTATAATTAACGAATATAGAGCCAAATTATTAACTGGCAAATAAACATAACGATTGTTCTTTAGTTTCAGTAATTAAGTAACAAGTTAATATTTTAATTGTCGTTTTTTTAATGTTTTATATATGTGTTTAATAAAATTTATAACGCATATTAGTTGATGATAAAGGAAAAATTTAAATAGGGCCTACATATTTTCAAGCCAAGCGAATTTAATAAATCTATTTATATTCTCATTATTCTCCACTATTCACATGACCTTGTACAGTACTTCTTTACATTTTTCATACATTTTGAATATACGAAATACATATACCTATATGAAAGGAAATAACGGAGACATTTCATATTACATTTATAAGTACCGCATTTTTTGCCTTATAAGACTTCGTTCTATTAAATGCATCATATTTTTCATGTCGATTATTTTACGGAAGAAGATATTCTTTACAATATAAGACACATCTTAATTTTCATATAAATTATATGTATTAGTGCAAACGAATGCATTTTATAAGGAAAAAAATATTTATATTTTAGAAAATATATTAACATTCTCGTTTTAATTGATTAGTCAAGGTACTGCTAAATTACAGTAGAAATTTTACAAATAAATAATTGAAAATGAATGTAGTATAAACTGGCCAAAAAATATTCTCGCCCTGCACTTTTGTAATGCCAAACTTACTTGTTAAATTTTAAAAATAATATATTTGACTGTTATAATGTTTTCGAAAAATTCTCATAGGAACCTGAACTGAATTATCTGATATTCTTTACAAATTGATCAGATTTTTAGTCACCTATTACATGATTAAATTTCGATATAAGATTAAGTCGAAATTCAATTATTATTTTTATATGATTCAATTAAAATCAGATACAATAGTAATGATATAATTTTTTTTTTAAATTTCTCTCTGTGCTGTCAAACTCCTCCCTTTTATGACAGGAAACATGCTACGTCAATAACGATATAAAAACGTGCTACATCAATTTAGCTTGATGATGAAGTCCATCAGCATTGCTTTTGTCTTTTGTATTTTTAAATATAAATATATTTATATTTGACAAAATCAAAAGTATATAAATAAAGATAAATGACCTTTGAGTAAAGAACTACAAGGTATTAATTTATTTTATTTATAATAGAATTGATAGTCTATAATATATTTTGTTTCGTTTTTGTATATTTAAGTGCTATGTTTCTTACATTTTTGTTTATAAAAAATTTATTTTATGTAAAATAGATTACCTAATATAGATACATGATACATTAAGCTTTTGTTATATTGATATTTCCTTATATTGAATTTCATTTACCTTTATAACACACATAGGAAATTTCCACTTAGGCCTATTGTCTGATAAATATTCTTCTATTTTTAAATTGTATGTCTATTGTAACAAGAAAAAACTTCAAATTTTCCTTAAAATACATAACTTCCTCAATACTTATTTTGATTTTTTTAATCATTTTAAAATCAAACATTTAATGTCTAGTAAATACTTTATAAATAAATGACTTTTCTCAGCTGTTTTAGTAAGATACATCAACAATCAGAATACATCAGGATAAACATTCAAGTTTTACATTTAGAAATTAATAAATTTGTATAGTTTTTAACATAAACTACTAAAAATAATGGAATGTATTGAATTTTTATTTTGATAATTAATTCTTCTATGATGTTTAATACTAATGTAAATACATTGCATTAATAAAAAACTACAAAATTACAGAGAGCTTTAAAACGAGTTTTAAAAAGTATTATTGTGTTTTTATTGCTATAAACGATTAATAAATTCTTAAAATCTTAACAATATATATAATTTGTTTATATATTTTCTACTATATGAAGAAATAATTTTTAATATAGTATATAGGCGAATATAACTTGCAGAAAACCAATTATGCTAAATATGCTACTATAGCCTATAAAATGTGATTGATTAATAGATTGCAAGGCATGAATAGATTATAGACAATACAGTCAGTGTTTATTATATCCATTATGAAATCCCTTAACTCACATTGAAATCGATCTTGGATGAGGGATTGCGAAACCTGAGTCCCCACAGCAGTAAACTATACTTTTATCGTAAAGTTCAAAAACATTATTTTTACAGTTTTATTATCCATTTATTATATTGATAGTTTCATGTTCAATTTTTCGGCCTAATTTTTTTTTATCAAATTATTTGATATTTCAATTTATAAATACGAAATTTTTTAAACTGTTTCAACCAATTACGAAAAATTCAATTTGATTTTTGCAATTCAATTTTACTTATTTAAGAGAAAAACTTAATTATGAAAGGTTTAAAGAAAAGTTTATTAGTTGAGTATGTAATAACAATTAAACCCCTACTATTTTTCTTTTTTATTTTTATTTATTTTTAATAATATTATTTTTTTGTTCAATTCGATTTTATTTTTAAATTCAATTTTGTTTAAACCCCGCGGAAATTAAGAACAATTCATATTTTTTATTATTTTTTAAAGCAAAATACGTCAATTTAAAATGAATTATCTCTGGAGAATGAACATCAGATTAATAACTGTACACGAATTCAGTTAAGATTTTTACTGTATCACGTTTGCTTATCGCATGCATCTCATTCACAATTCCGAGAAAACGTATTTATTTTATTTTATATTGCTGCATTTTGGTTAAAATGTTAACACGAATGACAGACGTCCTAAATTTTCTGAAGTAAAACAGATTTTACGAAATTAAAGTGTAAAATGAAAGCGACTTTTTACAAGATACATAAATTTATTACCTTATCACTTTACTGTCTTTATTTAATAACAAAAGATGATAAAGTTTCTGAAACGAAATAAAAACGAATAAATCATTTTAAAAACAAAATATTAGATAGTTTATTTTGCAATTTTTACAAATTTTCTGCAAGTTTATTTATTTTAAATAATTGGATTAAAATTCCTGAACTATAAAAATATATACAATACTTCACACGTCGCATTCAGTGACGACTCACTAATAAAACATGATTTAGACCAAGCATAAACTGTAAACATATGTCTGTAACTGTAACTTGCAACTAAAACGATTAATTCCGCCTAGTTTAAACCACCGCGCTTTTATCTAGCGATAAATCTTTCGTATGTGCTCAACCTTGTATCAGAAAAATTTAATTTTTACAACCGCAAAAGCTAGGGAAATAAATTGTTTTATATTATTGTTTGATGTGTTATTGTATCGTGATACACAACAAACAATAATACGTGTCATCCTATCATTTCGTGTATTTTAAATTTAGTCTTAAGATTACCAGATGTCTCGGTTTTCCGGGATCGTCCCGGATTTTTTCCGACTAACATCTAGTACCAGGAGAACGTTATTGTAAAATCTGTTCCTACAATGGAGCATCTTTTTCCACATTTTAAGTGTTTTTCTGTCAGTGGCAAAGTAAAAATACATATCTATTGCATGTCCTGGAATTGAAGCATCCCAGTATCTTTTGGAAAGAACTCATTTTGTCTCAGATTTTAAAACTTAGTAACTGGCAACCCTAGTCTTAAAGTTTACAGAACTGCAGTTATACTATATATTTTGAAAAATTAAACTACTTTATGTAGTAAAAAGTTTTCAATAGGAAATACATTCTTCAAAAGAAATAATTATTATTTGAAATTCAAATATTCGTGACGGACTTACAGAATTAAACAGAAAGGAAAATAGTTTGTGCAGCTGAAAGAAAAAAAAAAAATACAGATTAATTAATACAAATAGGAAATATTAAAGTAGCCAGGAAACGTTTAAAGAAGATTTTAAATTTTACATGTTTAAAATGTTATAAAATTTCCGTTGTATAAATAAAATCAATAAATAATACTGAAATTTTGGCAGTCATTTTTTTAAAACTATATATGAAATGAATCATACAATAATTCGAGCCTCAGCTCTCATGTAAGAGTCTTGCAAATTGCCATTGGTTGTATGTAAAATTAATGTTTTGCTTGATATTGCAACAAATAAGAAATAAACGTGCTAACTGGTAAAATTTCAATAAGTAAAAAAGAAATTTTATTCACAAATAAATTTAAATTAAAAACTTTTTATTTAAAACATTATAAATTTATTAATTATTGTAAAAACATCACATATTTACAGAATATTTTTTATGAATTCAGTAAGTACATTTAAGTTCCTATTAATGATGACAGTGGCTTTTTTATTAACTGCAGTCTTAATTTTTGGAATAAGGCGCCGTACATTTCTTTCAATAATAAATTTCGTTAACCAATTTACTGGAGTGGTAAATCCAGTTACTTTTACAATTTTAAGTCTTTTGAAATTAGTTATATCGAATAATTCTAATTTTGGTTTCAATGGAAACAGAACAACACTTAAAATAATTTCTGCTGCTATTTGCTCGAGAGTAAAAACTGCAGAACCTGTAAATGAAGTTAGAAGTATACTAAATTGGCAATCTAATAAGATCTTGAGATTCGTAGCCATTAAGTTTGCATGAAAACTAACGTTTTTATATTTTTCATCAGTGGTCCAGCTGCAGTTTCCTTTTCTCTTCAAAGACATTAGCCCCTTAACAATGATATTACTTGCCTTAAAATTATTTGACTTATATTCTCCGAAGAAAAGAGGATCGATTTCTTTTGATATATTTTTATCATTTTTTAGAGTATTTATAAGTTTATCCAGAATGTTGTTGCAATTTTCTGGAAATAAAAAAAAAATTAAAAATTTATTGTAAAATTTTAACACGATTAAATTTATTTAATTTGATGTAACTTACGTGATCTTACCGATGCGACGATATAAATTAAAATAATAACAGTCTTCATAATTATATTTTGGACAACTAAAAAAATTGATTTTATGTCAATAAATAAGAATTTTTTAAATATTTTTGGTTACTTATTTATTCATTTTAATACTTTATAATGATTAAGAACTTTTAATTAATAAAGTTGGCAGAGTTATTTCTCTATATGGGACATTGATGCTATTATATTTTGGTTATTAAAGGTCAAGACGTGGGCAGATAAAAGGGTAGCTGGCATATCTCGAGAGCGAATATTAGTCAGACTTAATGAAAATTTTACACGATATTAGCATTTATAATTTAAACACACACTCACTTCAAAGGTTTTCTCTTTTTTATAATAATTAATAATAAAGCCTCACAATGCGTGCAATGCCTTATAGCTTAACATAAATTCAACTTCAAAATACTGCGACAATATTTTTTTTCATCAGAGAACTTGTATTTAAAATTCAATTCTTCAATAAAACGTATTTAGAGAAAAAATGGCATTTATAACGTTATGGCATTGCACGCTTCATTTAATATTGTTTTTTAAAAGAATATAAAAAAATTATCATAATTCAACGAAATTAATCCTAATTAGTAAGCTTCTAATTCCCTGTTATTGTCAAGTTCAATATTCTACTATTAAATAATAGTTATTTATAATGAGTTATCAAATATTAAAACTTTCATAAAGCTAATTTATCGTGACTATTCTGACCCATGTAAAGTGCATTTCGGCTTATAAGATATAGAAAACTTTGAAGCAGCAGGCCCCGATTAAATATATTCAAACTTCCGATGCAAACTGAAAGTCACATTGTTTCAATTTAAAATGCTTCCCCTAAATAGAGTTAGATAGATGATCGACCGACTATTGTTAACAGGAAAAGTATGATGTACAGGGGCAAGACACTAGTAATGTCAAGGCCAATATTTTAAATTAAATGAATTAACAATATGATTAAAAATTACAGCCCGACATTGTGACGATGTTTATATATAAAATATCTATTAATTATCTGTCAACGCTACAAAAATGAGAAATAAGCAAATACATACCTTTACAATTGCTTCTCGGTTCGTTATCAATCAATCATTTGTTCTATAGAACGTAAACATGACTGTCTACTTAACATATATTAAGCTATCAACAGGAAAAATGTTGCCTGGAAGAAATCAAAGATATTTCTAATACATACAAATTTAAATAAATAATCACCAAATATATATATATACAATAAAAGTTACAATAAAAACGGTGTAAAAATGTAAAAGTATAGTCATCAACAAGTACGAAGGGTAAATAACTTAGTTCTTTTTCAGTTTGTTTTCGTGTCTCTTTTGCATTTGTGTCTGAAAAAGAACGGAGGTTTTGATTAAAAAAAATGTGTTTAAAAAAACTGATTCTAAAATTTATTTTTGTATTAAATTATTAGAAGACGTGACGCGTAATCACGCCCTATAATACAAAGTACATGTATACATAATATACATCTTTATATTCCTTTTATGTTTCAATATGGATCGTATTTGCTTTTGTTAGATAATTATAAGAATCTTTAGGAATCAGTATATGGGATCGTTCATAAATTACGTAATGCCACCTACCCCTAAATTAGGTAACGCATATCCTCGATCAAGTAGTGTCATAAATAGTAGTGTTCGCTATGCAAATCTTCGGGCGTGTTCGGTCAGGCCAATATGGGGGCAGCCGGGTGGTGAAGGACAGACCCCAAACGAAAATTTGCTGCAAAATTGCTCGCTTAGATGATCCAGAGTTTTTTTAGATCTGACACATTAACCGTCTCAGCTAATTCGGATTTGTTATAAGAATTTTTATGAAAATTAGAATTAATAACTTCGTAACTAAATTTCTTTTAGGTAAAAATAATAAAATTCATGGCTGGCATTATTTACATTTAATACATAAAAATATAAATAAGCGTTAAGAATTTAAACATTTAACTTCTAATTAAATACGTAATTTAAAACATTCTTACCGTAAAAATACGTTGTAATATAAATCGAGACCTGGTATAGGCTACAATTTTTTGTTAAAAATCGTTAAAAAATAAATACATTATATTGGATAAGCATTATATAAGAACTGACAATAAAATTAGAATTATCTATATTATATTATAAATTAATAGTATCGGCTGAACAAATATGCGACCTTGATTGTTTGACAATAGCCATCGTGATTCATATTGTCATGCTGTATCTAACAACTAAAGTTAATTTGGTAATATAAACGGTTGAATTAAATAACTCAATACAGGCGTTATCGTAAACGTTAATTAAACAACCTGTATGATAATAACACAAGTCTGCAAAAAAATTTCCAGCTGCATGGGATATTTTTGCTGAATTATATGTTTTAAAGATCGGAGATTCTAAAAATGACTTCTGTAACATCCCATCACGTATAGGTTTTTTTGCAAAATAAAAACGAATTTTTAATAAAAACTCTTATTTATTACAATGAACTAAATACAGTATATTATATTTTCTTACAACTAATCAAAACATTGTTTCTGATATTTATACACAATTTTAGGCCTACTCTTTTTTCTTATAACACCTTTTCTTCTTCTCTTTGATGCTTCTCCGAACATATTTCCGATTTCCTTCTCTGGTTTCTCGATTGAGCATCCAATAGTAATCATCTAACATATTGGCATCCCATTTTCCTTGGTAACGTCTCTCGATATCACGGACATTCTGATGAAATCTTTCACCCTGTTCTTCACTGTAGGCTCCCAAGTCTTCGGAAAAATAGTCAATATAGGAGTGTAAGAAATGAACTTTTAAGCTCCTCTTGCATCCTTGAGCTACATATGCTGCCGGCATGCGTTGTACAATGATTTTGTAGTCAGGGTCCTTAGTATTCCTCAAAAACTTATGCACTATATTCTTGAAAGAGTCCCGTGCTTTTTTTCCTTTTCTCCTATTGTTTCCAAAAAGAGATAATCAGATAAAAGTTTTCTTATGTCAGGGCCAGTGAAAACTCCCTCTTCTAATTAATTAATTTACTTAAGCCCTTAAACTGTCCAGTCAACTTAAACTGGTGGCCAGTCAGTTTTTGTCCAGTGCAACTGTCTCGCTCTACTATTCCATAAACAAAGAAAGCAAGGATATTTTGTATAACCTCCCTGCTGACCCAACAACATGGTTAGTATTTTGAAATCTCCACAAAACCATCCATTGATGCTCTTGATATTTGATTTTCTCAAGAATCATAGCCAAGTCAGTATAGTTTTCTCCTATATGAACCGAGTGTCCCATAGGAAGAAATCCAAATACATTTCCATTATGTAACAAGATTGCTTTGAGGCTAGTTTTAGACGAATTAATGAATATGCGCCATTCTGATGAATCATATTCTATTTCAACGCACTCCATGAGCCCATGAACATCATTACAATAAACCAGATTTCCCTCTTTGGAGAAAAACTGAGTTAATTCTCTCTCTTCGATGTTTGTACCACGAAAATGAGGTCCGAGATGATAGCAGGCTTTTGTTTTTTAGCCTTGATCCTAATAAGAAACTTAGGTCTTTTGAAAGACCTAAGTCTCTTACTAGGTTGTTGAAATCACTCTGAGAAAAAAGTTGAGGTCCGCCAACAGAAAAATCTGAGCTAGATTCGTCCTGGGAAGCTACTGTGTCTGAGTCCTTTGACTCACTCAGGATGTCATCTAAATTAGAAGGTGACTGTGGAACTGGTATTTCAGAACCATGGGATACTGGACGAATAGCTGAGTAAAGGTTAGGGTAAAATATTTTACAGTCGACCCCCTATAACGTGCGTTCCTATAACGACAATTCCTATAACGTAGCGAAAAAATTGTAGCAACATTCGTATAAAGTACTCCTATAACGTCGTTTCGCGACAAAATTGATAGAATCTGGACCAATAGTGGATGAGCAGTCGAACTACTTGCCTCCGACCCTGCACCACGCTACGGAGCGGCTAAATTGAGTTTGCTATCGTCTGTACAGTATTATATATAAATTATATATAAATTAGGTACTGTACATATAATTATATATTAATTATATATAAATTAGGTACTGTATATATAATTATATATTAACTTAATTTATTATAACTTTATTATAATTATATATATAATTTCCGCTGTCTAGCGCCATGCTACGGAGATTTTAGGCTAGTAAGTTGAGTTTATTATCGTCTGTACAGTATGTAAATTAGGTACCGTAAGTCTAATACAGCACTAATTTTATACATTTCTTGTGAAAGAAACACTTCTTATTCAACGGCCATAAAAATTATTTATATTAATGATGTCTCCAAAGGTCAAGTTATTTTTCTGCGAAAAATTATTTATCAGAAATCGCGGCCGCCGTTTCGTGTGCTGTTCCACGACGAAGACAAGTTTTGAACAACGTGCGTAATCGAATGGTGCACACTCGGTAAGTAATCCTATAATTTTTTGTTTATAGCATAGTTTATACAGATTATTCCCAAAAAATTATACGTGTTTTGGAAATGTTGAGTGGAATTAGTCTAAAATCGGTTAATTTTATAGAAGAAAACTTTTCAAACAGCCTTAGTCCGTAAAGTTCACACTTATCGGGCTGCGATTGGCTCATGTATTTAATCATTTATACAACGTAAAATTCGATTAGCGTGGAACCTATCTAAGCGTTATAGGGGGGTCTACTGTATTTTTATTTTTTGTATTAATCTTTTAACATCTACTGAACAGAAGTAGCAGTCGGTTGTGATTTTTCTGTTCACGTCATATCACAGGAATTCCAAAACGAAATGAGGGGGATACTATAGATTACCACCTATGGAATTTCGGAACTGAACTGATGGGACCGAGACGAGATTAACGATACTCTACTTTTGGACCGAAGACGAAAAATAACTTAGGTTAAGTTATTTAACTAAGTTAACTAACTTATATAACCTAACTTAATTAAAGAAATAAAATTGAATTAAAATAAATAACTTCCCTAAATAGAAAAAAGAAAATTAAGCAGATGACACCGTAGTTGCTAGTACTGCCATCTTGCAATAAAGTCTGCAAACTATTAAAAAAAGCACTGTGAAAGGCAAGAAATTGTAAATATGCTCTGTCTTATTTTTCGTCTCCCTCCAAAAGTAGGGTACCGTTGAACTCGTCTCGGTCCCCTGAGTTCAAATATTTACTCAAAGTCACGAAATTCCATAGGTGGTAATCTATACTACACAGTGGCGTACCGTAGGTGTCAGCCGACTGGGCAAAGGAAATTTTCGGAACCTCCCTTATTTAGGTATTTCAACTTAAAAGACCAAAATTCAGTTTTGTCACAGAACAAGCAATGAAAAATTCGGTGGTAGTGCAGTGACCTGTTTAAAATAGTTCTATTGGATATTAGTGGAGTATATGAACGCGAATGAATCGTACAAGCAAAAGAAAAAAAAAGGTCAACAGGCTTCACAGGAGCTCTTCGAATGAAAAAGTCACTAGTTCACCTGGCGAGCCGATTCCCGGACTGTCGGAACGATAGCACTATCGTAGGCAAGATGCAAGTATAGATTAGGATGTTTCAAATTTTACAAGATATTATTATTATTTATTGTGAAGTTTTGCCGCTCCCTGAAAGGTAATTTTGCCGCCCCCTAAAAAGTGCCGCCCTGGGCGGGCCGCCCCTGCCGCCTCCACACTACAGCTGATACTACAGCTGAAATGAGTTTTTCTTACCCTTAAACCATAAACGAAGATCTTCCTCGCATCTTCTGTACACCTTATGCGGAGCCCATGTTTTGTCTTGATCTCCATGTTTCAATTTGAAATACGCAAAATAAACTTTCTTCACAAACTCACTTATGTTTCTTTGTTGAGTTTTCACTGTGTATTCACCGCAAACATAACAGAAGCTGTCGGAAAGCCTCGGAGACGAAATCACTTTGATGCTCAAGGCAGGTCTCTTTCTTATTCTCCGATCTTCTTTGGTATCGCTGTTTTTGGGCGCGATCGTTCAAACTTCGTCGGCCACGACTACGAGATAGTCCACGATGCATCTTCGATGAAATTAACCTATCTAATTTCAAAATTTCTCTCCGTTGCGTGTCGGCCCGGGTTGAATTTTTGTCGATGCCTAACAGTTTAACCCGATTATAATGTCATCGAATATAACGTCAAATTTTTATTGGTCCTACGATTTTACTATACTAGATAATGCTTAAAAAAACCACTTGTAACGACATATCTGAAGCACTCCCAAATTTACAAAATTAGATTACAAAATTTATTTAACATAGAAGAAACTACGTGTTCAGTCCTAAGATCAGAGTTCACTTCTTAGAATGACTGTGGGTGGTACTCTCCCCTACCTGACTTCGGTGGGGTGAGGTGGCTGTTTTGCCTGTTTGTAGAAGAGGGTAGCCATTTTATATTTTATTTTGACTGGATTCTCGGTCCCCCGACTACCTACGGGTCTGGATATTTTATGCGCAAATGATTTGGACACCTAATACTCTGTGCCAAATATCAACTCTCGATATGTACTCCTTCATACCTCTTTGCTGGTAAGAAAATCGGGCAGTACGATTTTATAAACAAGACATAGTCTTGTCAAAAATACAAGCACAGTACCGTTCGAATGCTGGATAAAAACTGAGTGTGGCATTAGATTGCCAGCGAGATACTGAACTTATTTAGCTTGTTGAAACATGATCTAATCCAACAGCGGGTTGTTATTATTTATTCCTAGTATTTCAGATAACATGTCAAAACATGCTCAACCTCACCAATAATATTACTCACTATCAACTTTTAACCTGTTTCTATACGATCATTCGACCTTCCTTCTAACGCTAAAAGTACTTAACCCACCTCCCCCTACCACTACTCTCTTCAACCATTAACATTTTTATTTATTTACTAGCTGCGAGGACCCGCTTTGCTGGGTTTTTATTTGTTCGTACATTTGTATGTAATATAGTTTTTTTATATATATAAAAGACTGTTTTTCTAAATAATCTAGAATCTAGCTGCAAGGACCCGCTTCGCTGGGCAAAAAGTAACGATAGTGAAGATTAAGATAATTACATTATGGCTAATCTTACCCGTTTTCACAGAATGCAAGAATTAGGTTCCCCGTTTCAAGACTAATTAGAGAATTTTTGCGTTTAGTCAAACGAACTATTTTCAACATTTCTGGAACATTTACAATCGTTCTATAATCAAAACAATATTCGAATTTTATGTTCGAATTTAATTCGAACAAATTCGAACAAAACATTCGAAATAGAAAGCCACTTTCAACCACTTTCAGCCTCATATCTCCCGCACCCTTATAGCTATCGAGACGCAACCACCCCTATGCACGAATGGAGACTTGGGGCTACCA
>NW_019384551.1:21777-45254 GCF_000671375.1 Centruroides sculpturatus | reverse complement strand
TTGTTGGCAATATTTGCTGAAGGTATGTGGTTGTTTGTGATGAGAGCCTGGAGTTTATCATTTGGCATGTGCGAAAAGTCACTGTTTATGAGGTGCCACTTCCACACCTTGGTGTTAATCTTGATGTTGACTGGTGTTAAATTCGCTATAGCAAGAAGAGCATTTGTAGGTGCCGTCCGATAGGCCCTACAGATGCGAATAGCGAAGCCACGTTGAATGGAGATAATTTTTCGTTTGTTGTTGACGATAGTTGCTCTGCTACCCCAAATCTCGGCAGCATACAGCAGCGCTGGTTCTATAGCGCCGCTATAAATGAGTCTACAATGTTTGGGGGAAAGGCCCCAGTTATTCCTCGCTATGTAGTTGATCAAGTTGGCCTTTTGTTTCACTTTATGGCAAATAGTATCAATATGGTGGTTCCAACTCAACGTTGGGTCGAGATGGACACCAAGATACTTAATGGTCGGCTTGATTTTAATCTTGTTTTTATTGATATAGATGCAGAGAGGCCTTTGGAGTTGTCTGCGACGAGATCTCTTCGTGCAGACAAGGCCTTCACACTTATCATAGTTCAAGGGTAATTTGTTTTTCTCACTCCAGTCGTGAATTTTCTTGAGGGTGGTATTTGCCATTTGTTGGAGGGTGTTGCAGTTGTGGTGCCGGATCATGAGGACGGTGTCATCTGCGAACCCTTGAATTTGCATATCCTCGGTATTTTGGATGGAGTTAAGGAGAGTGTCGTATACCACATTCCAGAGCCCCGGACCACACCGGGAGCCCTGGGGGCAGCCACGATTAACATTTTTGATTATGTTTAGCCCGTCGGTGAAAAAGCCAACTTGCCTGTCGGTAAGGTAGTTTTCCAGGAGAGCGTAAATATTGCTTGGGCAGTTAGTGTCCTTTAGAGTCTTCAGGATTGCTGGCCACCAGAGGTGGTCTGTTGAGTTTTCACTGTGTATTCACCGCAAACATAACAGAAGCTGTCGGAAAGCCTTGGAGACGAAATCACTTTGATGCTCAAGGCAGGTCTCTTTCTCATTCTCCGATCTTTTGGTATCGCTGTTTTTGGGCGCGATCGTTCAAACTTCGTCGGCCACGACTACAAGATAGTCCACGATGCATCTTCGATGAAATTAACCTATCTAATTTCAAAATTTCTCTCCGTTGCGTGTCGGCTCGGGTTGAATTTTTGTCGATGCCTAACAGTTTAACCCGATTATAATGTCATCGAATATAACGTCAAATTTTTATTGGTCCTACGATTTTACTATACTAGATAATGCTTAAAAAAAACCACTTGTTTTGCCTGTTTGTAGAAGAGGGTAGCCATTTTATAATATATTTTGACTGGATTCTCGGTCCCCCGACTACCTACGGGTCTGGATTTTTTGTGCGCAAATGATTTGGGCACCTAATACTCTGTGCCAAATATCAACTCTCGATATGTACTCCTTCATACCTCTTTGCTGGTAAGAAAATCGGGCAGTACGATTTTATAAACAAGACATAGTCTTGTCAAAAATACAAGCACAGTACCGTTCGAATGCTGGATAAAAACTGAGTGTGGCATTAGATGGCCAGCGAGATACTGAACTTATTTAGCTTGTTGAAACATGATCTAATCCAACAGCGGGTTGTTTATATTTATTCCTATTATCCCAGATAACATATCGAAACATGCTCAACCTCACCAGTAATATTATTCACTATCAACTTTTAACCTGTTTCTACACGATCATGCGACCTTCCTCCTAAAACTATCAATATTTAACCTAACTCTCCTACCACTACTCTCTTCAACCATTAATATTTTTTATTTATTTATTGCCAAGTCCAGCTATAATTGATGAAACTAATGTGAGAAGTCTTCGTTTTAAGGCCATTTTTTAAATAAAAACAAGGATATTAAATTTTAAGTTAACTATGAATTTTACGCTAAATACAACCAAAAATTTTATGTATAATAAAAAATCCTATGCATTTTTTTAATTGCAGACCTGTGTAATTATATATATTGTTACAAAATATACTTTGTCAATATACATAAAATATATTCGTTAATATCAAATAAATAAATTATATATTTATATTTATATTTGTATGATATTAAATTATATTCGATTAGTAGTTCATGCAACAAAATTTATGTGATTATATTATTTAAAAATTTTAAGTAAATCATTTTAAATATTTGAATATTCAAAGCTTATGTAGTGTAAAGTTTAAAGTAGCAAATACAATTTACTACTTTATAAACATGAACATTAATCGTTTCTGATTATACAGTACTTTAATTTTGTGTATTTGGATGATAATTTAATTTATATTGAACTATATAAGTCGTTTAATAATTACTGTATATTTAATTTTATACGCAATGCAAACAATAACAATATAATGAAAAATAAATTATGATTAATGGAGTGAAACCATTTATAATTATATTTACTTGGTGATTAATGACAGATAGCATTGTGTTTTAGTTGATATAGCATAGTAAATATTTCAGGAACTGAATAAAACTTTTACAATAATAAGTCGTAAATTATAGATTTTAAATATTTATTGCTTTCTTTAGTATAATATAAGATACAAAATATATTATAGATATAAAATTCATTTCATATCAAGTTTTACAAGATAGCAGTTTTATCTTTATATCTGTTTTTCATAAATTATTTTCTCAAACAATTTCTCAAAGCTTTACCCTGAAATAAATTAAGTATTTTCTGGGAAAACGAAACTGCAGGAGTGATCAAAGGCGCTTCTAAAGTCAATTGTGATTACAGCAATGTGTTCATTGTTTTGCTTAGCCTGGTAGATGTAATGAGTAACTTGTTTAATTGCATTTACTGTGGTATCTACTGTGCATTTGCTTTAGAGAAGCCGAACTGATTCTCGTGCAGTTTGCCTAGATGTCAAGAGATCTGATTAATCATGAGACTGTCTAACACTTTTCTAAAAGTATGGAGAAGGCAGATAGGTCTATATTTCTTGTAAGTGTTTGCACTGGTGGATTTGAGAATAAGTTCGATACTACTTATTTTCACTGAATAGGAAAAAGGCAGTGTTCAGACAGATGTTGAAGAGAATTAAAAACATGTCGGAATGGCTTCAAACACATGTTTTATCATCCCAGTGGTTATGCTGTCAAGGCCCGGAGTTTTGTTGTCATTGAGCAAAAGGATGGCATCACGAATCTCAGTGTAAGTGAAGTTGTGTTCGTTGTCGGTGTTAGGAGGAGTGTGTCAAACTTCTGATGGCCTCTTGAGCACTGTCGTTTTAGAGTGGGTCGTCAGCAGTGTAAGTTCGCCGATTTTGGGGGCAATACGTTAATTGCGCGTCAGGAAAACCTAGGGTCAAACCGTATGTGGATGGTGGCGGTAGGAGACAGAGATGACAAGTGTCTTACACGAAAACCGTTTATTTTGACATGAAGTTAACTTACATATTATGAATAACAAAAATTGGGAATGTTGGCCGGCAGGTGCTGTTGAGTGCCCCGGGGCTTCCTTGAAGAAGAGTCCGACGGAGAACGGGCGATGTCCGGTGTTCGGATACACTCTTCCTTCCTCTGAGTATGCGGAGAAGCTTGGACGGTCGTGTACGGATGACCTGGCGTCTTCTTGGCACTCGTCTTTGGGGAGAATCGCCGTCGTGTCCTTGAGATTCGGGGGTTTTATAAGATTTTCCCCGAATCTCACCCTTTTGATTGGTCCCTTTCACCGTCTCCGTTACTCCGATTGGTCATTCCTTTGTTTCTAGGCGAAACCCGAGACCGATTCGGGTCGGGAAAAGGTCGGAGAGGGGATGACGGTCCTTTAACGTTCGCGCTCGTATTTTACTCCATTACGTCCCTTTTCTCTGTCATCTTTGAACCCAAAACGGTCCACCAGATGTTCTTGTGGCCATTTATCCCCTACCGCGTTCTTACTTAACAGATATCCCTTTTGTTCTTAGACCCCCCTTTCTCTCGCTTGCCTCGACCCGATATTTGTTCGCGCGCATTCCGACAAAGCTCTCTCTCTCTCTGTCGACATTCCCCCCTGTTATTTATCGTCGCGTCGCGTTTGTTTTACAATTCGAGAAAGTTTTCGTCTCCTCTGGGCTTTGTCAATAACACATCCCCTTGACCCGATTCTATCTTCGAAATTTTCTGACGTTAAAGTTTGTAATTAGTCGAAATTTCTACGCGCTTTTACGACCCTCACAGCAGGATATAAGCTAGTGAAAATATAAACGATACTATCATCAATGTTTATGTAACGACCGTCTGGAAGCTGCATCTTGGAAGGGCCGTTTTCCAAGCGAAGCACATATTTTTAGTATTGTCGTGTACCAGCACTAGCCAAATTTTGTGTTAAAATTTCATCAAAGAAGGGACAATACAACCAACGAATTAAAACTGGTCATTTCGGAGATATTAGTTAAAACACTTCGGCTGTAGCCAGGGCCGGATAGGACATTTTGAGGCCACAAGCTAAACTCTGTGTGAGGCCCTTACCACCCCTTTACAAGTTTAGAAGTCACTCATACAAAAAAGAGAATTAACATAAACATATTACTTTTAATAATAAATGTTTTATTGTTAAAAAGTATTTACAACATATTATAAAATAAGATCGAATTTAAAAGGGAAACTAAAAATTTCGTTTTCGTTATGTTTTGATGGCAAAAAAAATCTACCTATAAAAGTCAAATGAATTTTATATTAAAAAGAAGAAATCACTAGAAATGTAATATAAATAATATTGGTGATTAAGTAATTGAATACTACACAAAATAAAAAGTAAAATATATTTTATTGGTTTGTAAAAAAATTTATTACAAAATTTGATTTAATTTTCTTTTTATAGGAATTTTTGAGCTCCCTCGAAACTCGAGGCATGAAGCTACAGCTTATGTAGCTTACTTGTAAATCCGGACCTGGCTCTAGCTTTTCTCATAATTCATTGTATAAATGTAATAATAATGGCTTCGGAAGACGACAAAGTTATTTAAAGAGTGTATCATTGAGCCGAAAAGCATTATCTCGAAGACGAAAAACAGAAATTTGCGATGTCTCGTGAAGTACAGTAGAGCGTCGTTTATCCGAATCAATTGGTGACTGGGGTTGTTCGGATAACCGATTATGTACGAAAAAATGTATTAACCTATCCCATCTTGAAATTTTTCTCCGTTGCGTGTCGCATCGTGTTGAATTTTCGTCGATGTTAAGCCTAACGTATAATTATTTCTTTATTTTTTACAAACAAAATAAATATATTGAAAAATATAAAAACAAAAAATTATACTTTAGAAGTTAATGTAGTATCAAAAACGTTCGATTCAGCATGACACAGTCCTCAGAAAAACACCAAACAAAAGTGCCAGTGCTGCCAGCTAAAGCAGACATACCAACAAAAAAAATATTGGAGTAGCCCAAGATATAGCCAAAGATTGCAGCGCCACAGCACTAGCGAAAATTTAAATTTGCCGACTGGAATTCTTTCGGATAACCGGCTTTCGAATAAACGAAGCTCTACTGTAATATCATCCTTACGCGTAAAGTCACTATGTTCTTTTTACTTTACGTTCCTAACGGCACTTCGAGAATAATCGATAAGAAAAGCTCAGTTATTGCACCTGGCTGTTTTGGAATCGAAAGCACCTGGTGTATTGGAACCGAAAGCGAAACCTACGGCTCAGAATAGCATTTTCACAGTTGGTTAAACGCCAATCACGATAGAAACTGGTTTTTATCGTATTCGTTAACTTAACGATACAACTAGTGATTGTGGTGAGGAGTGCTAACCCAGATGTTCCTAAAAAATGATACAAAAGTACTGCCATTTAGTGCGTGTATAATGGAAACTATGAGTAGAAGTATTACTAGAAATAAGAATGTTTATAAATATGTATGGTCGCAATGTTCTTGTTCTTATGATGATACTAGCCTTGATTAATCTTTAGTATAAAATTATCTTTTTATACTAAAGATTAATCAACAGCAATTTAAAATAATTAACAACAATCATATTTACACTAGGGATCGCATTACCGGTAAATCGGTAAATCTATTTACCGGTAATTAATTAAAAATGCATCATTAAATATCCCAGTAATTTGATACTTTTTACGGGTAAATTCAATGAAAATATGCAGATACGTAATAATTTTTTAAAGACAAATATTTACCTGTAACTTTTTCATATTTACTTATATTTTTACGGTTTAAATAAATAAATGTTAAACAGTTAAACAGTTATATAAATGCCATAGTATTAAATGTTATACAGTTTACATAAATTACGTCATTTATCATTTAAATTATCACTTTATCGTTCTTTACAATTTTTAAAATATCATATTACAGCACTATGCTGAACATTTCGGCAATTTGTTTCTTAACTCGTAACAATAATGATTTTAGTTGACAAAATTGAACACATTTAAATGTGATCGCTCGCACTGACCATTCTTAATTATGGCAATTAAAAGATTACATGCTACTGTATATTTTCATGCAACAAAACTGTTGCTTTTTAAAGTAGAAAAAAAATAAGTTCAATTAGCACGGCAGTGGTTTTTATTAAGGGATTTTTTTCCCCTTAAATAAATGTATATACATTTTTTTCAATGAAAAATTCGTTATTCACAATATTTCAAATTACACCTTTCAAAACATCACAAGATTTTCAGTAATATACTTTTAATTTATGTGATAACTTTTAATAAATAATTTAAACGTAATTAAATATATATTAAGAAATAAATCGAACTTCATAACTATTAATAAAAGGATTTTTTATGATAGAAACAAACAAACAAACAGAAACAAAAATGCGTATGCGTGGGCTTATGCAAATATAAATATTTAATCTTTTGAGTTTATATGAAATTATGTATTAATTTTCAAGATTAAACATATATATACATATAGTGTTATCATATTTATCTGCCTCTGATACAAAGATAAAATATCAGGTGATGATGCTAACACGTGATACAAACAATTTTGAATGAGTTTGCGTGTATTTTTTTTAATCAGATGACTGAGAATATCTTACTTATTGCTGTTTTGGAAAGATTTATATAAATTTCCAAGAAATAAGAGTTATTTATTTCTAAATTGATATTTTATCGATTAGAATAATTTTTAAAAATTCTTCTTAAAAAAAGAATATTATGCAAATTTTGAGAAAGAACATTTAGAGGGAGCCGCTCGCATGATCTTGGATAGTCTTTCTGTGGAGAGAGAAAATTATCATTACAACAGTATATTTTTTAAGGTTGGTGAGTACATTTTTTAAATTTTGATTTGAGTTAAACAATGGAATAAATTTTTTGTAATTTCTAGGCTAGAAAATGCAATCGACAAGTTTCATACGAACAATGAGTTGTGTACTCATTTTAATTTTGGGATTTCTTCCTTTTTCCTACGGTTCTACGGATGATCACGAAATGCATGTTTCGTATTCCAGAGAGATTTCAGACAAACAACAGAAGTTGTATTTTAACAAGACTATAAACAAACAGGACATTCGATCGGAAGACAACTTATACACAAAAGTTCGTATAATTGAGTGTGTTATCGTAGTTATCGCAATTATCCTACTTATAGTCCTATCGATAATTGGCATAAGATACTATAAATCATTTACAAATAGTGAGGTTAATCCAAAAAGCAAAAATGCTTTCTCTGACAATTCAAGAAAAGGACGAAATAAAGAAAGAAGAATAAAGTTTAGAAGTCTGAATGAAGATCGGAAGAACGCATTACCAGTAAAAAATTGCCAAGATTCATCTAAATCGGAGAATAGATCTTTACTGCCGAGTATAAACAGGAGAAAGAAAACAATTTTAAATGGACCATTTAACCGAAGTTTTTCTTATTGCTTGGAGAAATACGGAGTAGTAATATCATTGATTCGGAGAAATCTTCCTTCAATTCCGTCAGTCTTGAATTACTTCAAAATTCCTTTTCTCGTAAACGGGAAGCCTCCCATCAATGTTAATATAGATTGATGATAATTTAGAAATTTTTACTTAATGATATAATGACTATGCTTTTCATTTAGGATTTCTGTAAATTTTTAGCTTTATTTATCTATGTGACTTTTAAGATATTATGTTTAAAATAAAATTTTTGAAAGAATATCTGTTCGTACGAAATTAATTGATTTTTAAAATTTTTACATAATATAAATCAGTTTTGAATATATCTAAAATATGCCGTGGGAATAAGTAAGTTCCGTATTATCTCGTATGTTTTATACGTCAAAAATGTTATTGACTTTAAATAAATTTCCACTGTCGTCCGTCTGTTCTTTCTCAATCTCGAGAATGGAGTCAGATTAAATGAAAGTCGAGACCAGATATGAAAAGCATAAGGGCAGCAGGCCCCGATTTTCCCTTAAAAGCAGTTAGTTTACTGGCACGACTGCTGAAGGAAAAGTATAATGTACTGTATAGGGACAATACACTACTAATTTGAAGGCGTAGAGCATATATTTTAAGTAAATTAAAAAATATGATTAAAAATTGCAAATGAAAATCTAATACTGTAATCGTAGGATGACAAATATAACGAGCAAATGTTTATTGTGACATCGTCACAATGCCGGGCTGCATTCTGAAAATCTTTCGTGATAATTAAGGTCGAATTATTCCATCACTAGTATTGACTTCATAGCCATAAAGCGATAAAACAGTAATTTTATGAAATAAAAATTGAGCAAATAGTTTATATAATATAAACAGAAGTCAGTGTTATATCTGGAACATATTACAGAAAATATATCTAAATCTCAAGCAATAACTAGAAATGATTATTCATAGAGCTTTTTTATATTAATGGCTAATTTTCATAAAATTAAGAAAGGAAATAATTATATTTGCATATGTCCATATTGTAAATTGCGTACGCATTTTAGTTTTGTTTTTAGCTGTCATTACTGTAAAGAAAAGTTTAATTGAATACTTTTGGAAATAGATCATTAATAAATGAAAGGCAACGTTTTAAAAATATAATAACCGAAATCAATTAGCCTATATAAATTAGACAACTTTCAAATTATCTGTGAAATAAAGTGATTACTTATTTTTATTAAATTCTATTTTAAAAAAAATAATAAATAAATTTGAATATACATTCCGCATAAAGAACTTAAAAATGAGAAATTCAATTAACTTATTTATTTATTGATCTTTACATTTTTTATAGAAATAAACATCTTATACTAGTCTACTGATTAAGAAAGCTTGATAGTTACATCCTGTTACATACTGTTTACATTCAACATTAAATAATAAAACTGCTGTGTTATATTTATATTACACACATGTTCAAAACTTAATGATGGATGACATTTGTCAACAAATAGAGAGAACTGTAGACGAATACAGACGAATAAAACAAGAACTGTATTACTATAACACATGGTGCACAGCAACTTGTTAGATTTTACAAATCAAAGCAATGAAAGTAAGTCTGATAAATTAATAGAAAGTGGGATAATACCCAGGCAGATAGATCTGACAGTATGGAATGTGTCCACATCAAACTGCGATGCAGCACTCGCATCACCGTGGCATGCTCAGCACCAAGTGATCAAATCAGTGACTTTTTCTTGCTATCACTGCAAGCAATTGTGTTCTTTCATAAGTTTTAGGTAAGTATAAATACAAGACAGTTAACTAGTGTTATATATTAAGCCTAATATATTTACTGTACATTTGTGAATATTTAAGATAACTGAATTATTAATCAAAGTCCAAAGTTTTCATAGTAAGTTCAGTAAGCAGTGGTAGATTGTCTTTGATTATTTTTGAGACTTTTTCATTAATAATTCTCTTAGCTTCTGGTATAATTGTATCTACAATACTTTCCATAATTTTTTTGGCAAACCAATTAAATATGGAGAATCCTGTTACGTTTACAATATGAATTCCTTGGATAGTGGTAATATTAAATAATTTTAATTTTAATTCATCTAGCGAATAAGTAGTATTAAGTTGGAGGGATGCTATTACGTAATCGACTATTATATTCATAGTACCTGAAAAAGAAAAAATAAAGTCTAATTCATAGTTTAAGAACATTGTCAGGTTAGTTGCTCTTAAATCCGTAGTGATATCAATATCTTCGTCGAAATCCACAGTGCAATTTCCGAATACTCCTAACGAATTCAATCCTTTTAAAGTTATATCGAATGCCTTTATGCATCCGCTCTCAAATTCTCCTATTGAAGCAGATTCGAATGTATCTTTTGTTTTCGGATGTGTTTTCAATCCCTCGATAACCTCACCCATATTGCTGTTGCAACTCACTAAAAATATGAAACACATGATATTAATGTATCAATAACATTTATTTAATAGAAAACTGACTTTTATATGTTAAACAATATTTAAACATGGAAATAATTTACTCGAAATTGTACTTAACAAAATTGAAAAGTTGTTCTTATATAATAAGGAATTATTTTTTTATATTAAAGAAATGTTATAAAGAATATTTTGATGCATTGTATAATATTAATAGAATTTACTTACTTGATGTAACTGATGTTATACAGCAAATTAAAACAATTATAGTCTTCATATTTGAAATTAGTTATGTTCAAATCATTTATTCCTGAAAATATATTATTAAAATAAATTATATATTGAACTTTTTCTGAAATAATAATTTAAATTATTTTCTGTAATTTTTTAAAAAATTTTATAAAAGATTAGAAAAAAACAAAAATTTTAATATATATTAAAAACTAATTAAAATTAAATACAGTAAAACCTCACATTGTAGCCACCTCAGTTACGTGATCAATTCGTTTATGTGGCCATCTCTGAAATTCTTCCCTAAAATTGTTTAAACTTTCAATATAAATTAATATAAATCAAATTTCATCTTTGTAACCACCTCACTTACGTGGCCAAGATAGGAATGACCTAAAGTGGCATTTATCCCCGTTTATGTAAGTGTTGGTTGACATAACATAAGTTAGACTTTTTCAAGCTGCAGATTCTTGTATGAAATATAACCCGCGACCCCTGTTCAATTGAGTAAATTTATTTTATTTCTCCTTTGCCTTGTATTTTTATTTCTATTTCCTCCGCATAATCAATTTTTTTTAAATTTTTTATGATATATATTAATAATAACACATTACAGCCAAAGAAATTTTATTGAATTAAAATGACGCTTCTATTCCGGTTCCCTGAGTCCATTCCGTCGCTCCCACTTTAAAACATTTTAAATGGAAATAAACTTTGCTTTGAAACAGTTTACTGAGTTCACTCCCATCACTTCCATAGATGACGTTTACATTAAATAATCTTATCCCCTTTATGCGTCACTGGTTTTCATGATTATTTCGGCTGTAAGGTGGGAGATCTCGACAAAACCTGGGCTCCTAAAATATGCTGTAATTCATGAAGTCGGAAACTGAGTGGATGGTTGAAGGGCATACATAAATCAATGCTTGTTGTTTTCCTATGGTCTGGAGGAAACCTCAGAATCACGTCAATGATTGTTACATTTGCATGACTGACATCGAAGACATTACAGCAAAATCGAAAACCAAAATTCAATATCCCAATAATTCATTTGTACTTCGGCTACTTCCCCATGAAGAATCGATGCCAGTACCGGCTCCACCTCTGAATTACAAGGACGATTCAAAAGAGGAATTCAATCCTGTATATGCCTCGTCGAAACGACAATCAAGTTGTAATGAGCGTCTATCATGGATTTTCACAAAAGAGCCACAGATTATTAATCAGTCTCGACTGAATGATCTGCTTCCTGATTTTGATCTTTCAAAAAGAAATGCTCAACTACTTGCATCACGTCTCCGGCAGTGAAAAAAGTGGAGAAACAAGTTGTGTCCTGTTATAGAAAAAAGGAATGAGAAAATATGAATATTTTTAATGGGGGACAATCGCGTTTATTGCAACTATTACCGCATTTGTTGGAGGTGCTTTAGATGCCACAAGATCCTACGGAGTAGACTATTGACTCATTAAAGTTTAGCCTTAAAGAAGTTTTACTGCACAATGATAACAAACATCCGACCATTCAAGCTGCTTACATAAAACAAACTTACGACAAGAAAGTAATGCTACACAAGATAAAATACAATAAGAGTGAGAGAAATGTATTTGCTGACTTCAAATTGTTGCAATGCTAACAGATCTTCAAATATACACAAATTTTTCAGTTTTTTATCGTGAATGGAATAGAACCAGTCACTACTTGGTAAAAATGCCCAATCGCGCAGCATACGTGCAAGATCAGAATATTGCTTTTCCTGCTCTGGTGGAGAAAACTAAAATCCTTTTACGTCCTCTTCATATCAAGCTCGGTTTGATAAAAACTATGTGAAAGGTATGGACAGAGAAGGAGATGGCTTTCCTTACCTGAAGCAAGTTTTCTCATCTGAGCGATGCGAAAGTAAAAGAGGAAATTGTTGTGGTCCCTACGTAATAGAGCTTTTGAAGGATCCTAGTTTCAAGGAAAAACAAGCCAAAGGAAAGGACATCGTGGGATGCATTTGAAAACGTGAGAGCTTGGGGAATGTACAGTACGTATGAGCTAACAATTGTGAGAAAATCGTGGAGAAGTTGGTTACGTTCTATCAAACACTGGGTTGTAATATACCACCCAAGGTGCATTTCATGCATTCCCATTTAGATTTCTTTTTGCCAATCTAGGAGCTGTTTCTGATGAACATGAATAAAGATTCCATCAGCCTTTTTCTGAAATGGAAAAGCAGTATAGCGAATGGTGGAACAAGAACACGTTAGCAGATTACTGCTGGACGTTAAAGCGAGAGACTTTTAAAATGTGTTTCAGTTTTTAAATTAAATAATATAAATTTATTTGTATCTAATGAGACAGTTAGCAATGTGTAGCCAGTACGTATAGTTTAAACATAAAATGTTTTCCTTCAACAACTTTATTTTTCTCGAAAGTGGTAGGTGTTGGGACAATTTTGTTACTAGATTCGGATTCAGCACCATTGAAACTATAAACATTACTGACGATATTTGATGGGAGCAGAAATAATTTTTTTTTGCACCAAAGTGTAATCGAAAAATGTAAGATTATGTTATGTAAATTTAATAATCTATTTTAATAATATAAAGCGCTTACAAATAAAACTAAGTATATTTATTTTGTATATTTATACGTTTTTACTTGTATGTTTTAGCTATTTAAGCAACATACTAAATATATATTTGAAGGATTTATTAACATATAAATCCGTCCCTACTCCTTAATCATTTAAAACCTATTTTGTTTTATTTTTTGAATAATTGGGAATATAAATAAGTAGTGTGTTAAATAATATATCAATTTCAATTAAATAAAGTAAATTTTTAAATTCTTCTACAAGAGTTGGAATATGAAAAAATTCGGTTTGCTTTATGAATTAGAAACATTTTTTCCCAAAATATAATGCCTATATAAAAAAATTACTTGAACATTAAAATGAGTTTTAAAATTGAAATCGATTGTATTTAGTTTTTTTTTATTATTATAAAGGAAATGTTTTCTAACAGCCTTTATACCTATATTAATAAAAGCCCATAGGAATTCATATAAAGCATCAATTGATTCTAGCTAGAAATGCTTCCATGAACTTTTCAATTCTCACACTTCATTTTATTATAACTTTTGTATAGACTTTCCTAGAATAAGAATCAAGCTCAACGTTTATTATTCTGTATACGCAAAGAAAAATAGTTTTCCGTTCATGAAGAAGTAGAACGTAATGTATAGGCCTATTACAAAATTATAAGATATGTTTAAACTGTTATAATCTATTCGAAATTTCCGACAATTTTGCAAGAAATCTGATTATTTTTTTACTTAATACTAATAGTACAGACATAGTTCATATATTATATGAATAAACGTGGCAAATATTACATTTAATTTAAATTCGCCACGCTTTTTATATGCAATAAAGTCTTTTAGCAAATATATCCGCTGTAATAATATAGACTATGTGTATATGGCTAATAACTTAATAATTTTATTCGTAGTTTGCTTTTTGTAATCTTATACCTAAATACGATGAGATTTAATTGGTTTATCTACTAATCTATGGAATAGTTACTTGCTAAAAGAAGTATTTAAGTATTTGGTTTAAATGTCTTTATGATAACTAAAGCTATTTTTAATAATTTGTTATTATAATTAAGTTGATCAAGATAAAATATTTATAATTTTGTATATTTTTACATCAAAAATCACTCGAAAATCTTAAATTTAGCGATAATATTTGCACTAGTTATAGGTCAGAAGATACAATATAACTTTCTTTCATTATACGTGCATTATTATTCAAGAATTTTCTAATTTAATACAATTATTTAATATCGGACTTAATAGTCACTATAATGTAAAATTGATTTACATTTTAAGTCATCAAAAGTAAATATCAAGGCGAAAATTTGAAAAATGTGCGGTGGACACTGATTGTATTTTTTCATTTAAAATAATACTAAAATTTTCTTTTGATGTATTTAACTTTTTTAATAATAGAAGCCAGTCTTTGTTATAGATCTTAGAAGATAAAATGGTGAAAATCCGAAGATATCATTAAAGCAAGGACTAGTTACTGATGATATAGCCTAAATTAGAAGTTTTTATATATACTTCGTTCTTCTCAGTATAAATACAAATCTAAATAAACTAATTATAGCTAAAAAACCTGGCTAATTAGCATAATTATATAGATGTTAATCATTAAATACGAACTGAGTAGTAATAAAAAAATTATTCAGTCAACAACAGCCATTAAATTATTTTTGCTATTGTAAACAAATTTTTATACATCAGTCAATGTACGAAAAGGTAAAAAATTGAACAGTTTTTATTTTATCGTTTTTCTAATAATTTAATACAATTAGAAGAAGAATATACGACTTTAAGATTAGTATTTTAAAATAATTTAGAGAAATAAACTGTAATTGTAAAGCAAATTAATTTGTTTAGTAACTCATAAAGTGGAAGAGATAATTCTATAGTTTAAAATATAATGTAAGAAAATATGTCGCATAAGAAGTTCAATATATTTCTTACAATCAATCAATAAATGTTCAAACAAAAAAGTTTACCTGAATAAATAAACTAAGCCAATATTTCTACTTCATTTTCGAAGTTAGGCAAACCACGCCAGAAGTACTAACGTAATTTTAAAGCTATCGTTCATTTAAATATGTCCAGTTCTAAAAAATTCAATCTCGAATTTTGATTCGTAACATCCGCACGAATTATTTTTATAAGGTAGAAGAATCAATAGAGCGAACATGACCTTGTCATTGGTAGCTGATAATGCAATTTGATGTAAATGGCATTACATCTTTTATCTCATTGTATACAGAAGGTTTAATGTTTAATGTATTATAATACACTTAATAATAGCATTGTTGACATAAATCTGTCAGAAGGACATTACGACTATTTATGATAAGATAAGCCCTATAGAAATTTTGTGTTTTGATTAATCAAATGTTTACAGTTTTTCCTGAATAAACTTTATTTTTAATTTTATTCTAAGTATAAAATTTTTATATAATAAGTTACACAGTGTAATAAACAAATATATTATATATTTTGATTATTTGTTTATAGATCATAATTACGTTTTGTTCAGCATTACAATGCTGTATTAAACAACGTAAGTAGTGTTTGGTGTTGAAATATATGGAAAATGGTAAAATACAATGAATAAAACTTAAACTTTAAATACAACTTTAAAAAACATCTTTCCATAACGTCTTCCTAGAATTTATCTAGATTCAATTTTTATATATTCAACATTTCTACAGGTTAATACATCCAATTGTGAAATATACTAGTGAAAAGGTAGATTTTATGAATTCTCTTAGTTAATTAAACTAAGAGAATTAATTTAAGTTAAATGAATAAACTAATTAAACTATTCTGTTAGTTTCAGAAACTGTTTTTATATTTATGTTAAATAAGTGTACTATTATAGAATATAATTTTCTCCAAATGAATTTCTGTTGATACACCTATTATCTATAAAGTATAACTTAATTAGAGCTAACAGGTTTATTATATAGGTTTTTGTTAATTCAACTTAATCGATTTTTTTTATTTTTTGTGTCATAAAGAAACTAAAATGGTAAAATATATTTCTTTTTAACTTTAAATACATTATGTGACAAAATAAAATGGATCATTACACATTTCCTTCATACTTTTCCAAAGATTTAAACATTCTTAATTATTGCAACGAATTATAATTAATTTCATAGTAAAATTACGTTATTTAGTACACTTATTATGATTATTTATGAAAGATTATTTATAGATAAGACAGAACATCTGATAGCAAAGTTTTCATTTTATCAACAAGAACTCAAAATCTCCAATTTTTGACAAAATTAATAATTTTATTCGTAGTTTGCTTTTTGTAATCTTATACCTAAATACGATGAGATTTAATTGGTTTATCTACTAATCTATGGAATAGTTACTTGCTAAAAGAAGTATTTAAGTATTTGGTTTAAATGTCTTTATGATAACTAAAGCTATTTTTAATAATTTGTTATTATAATTAAGTTGATCAAGATAAAATATTTATAATTTTGTATATTTTTACATCAAAAATCACTCGAAAATCTTAAATTTAGCGATAATATTTGCACTAGTTATAGGTCAGAAGATACAATATAACTTTCTTTCATTATACGTGCATTATTATTCAAGAATTTTCTAATTTAATACAATTATTTAATATCGGACTTAATAGTCACTATAATGTAAAATTGATTTACATNAAATTTTCGAAAAATTAAATATCTCAATTAGTCTTTTCGTAAATTTGGCCATTTTCAAAGTAATATTTAAATATTTTCAAATTGATTATACGCATTATTTTTTCTAAATTTGAACATAAACTTTTTAAGGCCAATCATTTAAAATGTATAAAATTATTTTAAACAGAAGAAAAAAAAACGAAAATCTTAAATACCAAAATACTATTGAAAGTGAATGTTTAGCAAGGAACGAGAATACATTGATATGGGAATTAGTAGGAAATTCTAATATTTTACGAACACGATGAACCAAAATCAGTTTTATAATAGACAAGTAGTATAGAATAATTCTAATAATGCAACAATAGAAATCCGTTATCGTTCATTCGGAACGAAATATTGTATAGAAGAGGGCATTACTTTTTCTATTACACTTTTAATGCGATAAAGAAAATAATTTCGATTCAATAATGGAAATTGTAATATTGATATAGAAGGGAGTAGCCCAAAATGGCATTCTAACTAAATTTCCACACAATAATCAAGAATTTGCGATTATTTTATTAAACAAAGGTTGCTATAGGTCAAGTACTCTCAGCGACAAAATTTAAGTCTTTGACATAAATTTTGTCAAAGACTTAAATACTCAAAGACTCCTTAAAATAACTGATTATTAAAACAAAGCGAAGTACTGTGCTATATCCAAGCCATTTCCACCAATTTATCGTAACCGACAATTTTGCCGAAATTAACGAGTTATTATGCACTTCAAATTACGTCACAAAATTCTTGTAACACTGTAATGGATTTCTAAAAATTATGAAGATAATTTTATCGAAAGTTTTGTTTCCATTTACTCCATATTGTATGCGACATAAAAACACTAAATAAATTTATCATAATTTCTTGTGAACATCACTTATAAAAATATTCTCCAGGTGATGCTGTGCATTTCAGTTTATTCATATTTTAAATTCCAACGAATAAGTAACTTTTCTTGTTTTCAAAATTGAGTTTTTCGCTTAAATCGTATCATTTATAATTAAATTTAAACTCATTGCTTTTTCTATTTTGAACACTTCTGTGAAATTAATCTGAAAATAGCTGCAAAAGCTATTTTTGCAAATTATTTACACAGAATTCTGTATTCGTGTATTTATAAATTATATTTTATGATGCTCTATAAATAAAATATAATTTATTATTTCCATAGTAATTTTTATTCACCATTTGAAACTATAACAGTCTTATAGAGTGACTTTAAATAATTTTTTTGAACAACCAAATTTAATAATTTATTCAGAAACTTTCATTCAAAACATTTAATTTATTAAATAAATTTTTTTCACATTAACATATTTTTAATATTTTTTTAAAAACAAATAAATAATAAATAAATAGGAAATAAATACTTTTTTACATACAAATGAACAATAAGTAAATAAGAAATAAATATTTTTTAAATACAAATAAACAATAAATAGGAAATAAAGCTTTTTTTGAAGTTTTAAATTTTAAACTTTTTTTTTCATTTTTACATTTAAAAGATTTTTATTATTTTTAAATGTTAACAATTTTTTATGCCTTAAAAATTTATAAATAAAAATAACAATAAATACATATAAAGTAAAGAAAAATAAAATTAAAAATGGATAAATATGAATGACGAATAAATAAGTAGTAACTAATTCACAACAAAATAACTATGTACAACAAAAGAACGAAGGCAAACACAAAGGAACGAAAGCAAGCACGAAGGCATGAAGGAAAGCATGAAGGCAGGCACGAAGAAAAATTAAAAACATTGATGAAATTTATCTATCTCATTAATTTTTATAGATATAGCGACAAACATCCTAAAACATCGATATATTTTTGTTTGGTTATAGTCAGTTTATCGCGTCTCAACGAAAAACTTAAATATTTACATAGAAATTTTAAAAATATTTTGGTGGATGCTGCTGTGGGAATACCAGAAACTTCAAAAGAATTTATCTATCTTATCAATTTTTGAAGATATAGCAACAAACACCCTAAAAAATCGAAAAATTTTTTTGGTTATCTGTAAGCAAGCACGAAGGCAGGCACGAAAACAAACACGAAGGCAGTAAGGCAGGCACAAAAGCATGAAAACAGAATTTTAAACAGAAGAATTTCAAAATTTTTGAAATTCTTCTGTGTAAAATTCTAGACAAATTAAGTTTTTGTGCTGATTTTAGCAAATTCGTAAAACTCAGTAAACCACTACTTTAAATTTTCCTTAATGCAGATTATATTATACTTATGTCGAGAGAGATTTTAATATTATGATTAATTTATTTAAAAAATATAACGTAAAAGTCACGCAAATAACCAGGAACAAATAAATATAGAGTAAATACAAGATGACTAAGATGCGACCTTACCATCATGGTAAGGCCGCATCCTACAATTATGATTATAACATAGTCTTTTTATAACACAGAGAGTAAAGCCTGTTAATAGTGAAGGCTACAATATTCTGTTTCCGCTTTAACTGTTTTCTTAACTTCTGTGGACTTTAGTAGTAACAGTGGTGCGTTCTATCGTCACAGGTACAGTACTTCATACACAATGAAAGTACAGTGGTTGCAAGATAAAGAAATCCTTCTAGACGTAACTGTTATTCAGACGTTGATCTGAACCGTACCTTTTTCACCATTGAGCATTTTACTTTCTTCTTTTCCAACACGAACAGATGATGGATGGAAGTTTGCAGAAAAATATACAAAAACGTCTGAGCACATTGTTGTTTCCTGCAAAGAGTATAAATATATTGGTAATCTAGCAGATGACAACAACAAAGATTAAGATTATTGCATTATTTCCTATTTCTAACTCTTCTATTGTATCATTGTATTGTATTTGATTTATAATTACAAAGGTTATCTTATATAAAGCTTAATGGCACAATTTTATTTGTGAAGTAGATACCAATTGAAAATATATCTTAAATTTTTAAGCTAACATTTTTTTCTCTCTTTTCTAATGTTAGTTTTGACAAACTGTTTTATTCACAGCCGAATACCAAACAGTAATCTGCCGACCAATCAAATTTCGCGAAAAATACACCAAATATTTAAACTCGCACTCTACATAACCATTTAAAACATATTTTGTGCTGGCCAATAACCTGGTATTATGTAATTTTTATAATCGACTGTCATCATTCCGCTGTAATAACAAATTTTCGAAAAATTAAATATCTCAATTAGTCTTTTCGTAAATTTGGCCATTTTCAAAGTAATATTTAAATATTTTCAAATTGATTATACGCATTATTTTTTCTAAATTTGAACATAAACTTTTTAAGGCCAATCATTTAAAATGTATAAAATTATTTTAAACAGAAGAAAAAAAAACGAAAATCTTAAAATACCAAAATACTATTGAAAGTGAATGTTTAGCAAGGAACGAGAATGGGTTTTTAAAGTGTAAAGTAAGGAAAATTAGAAAACATTATCTTACTCTATCATCATCGTCATCTTTTCTCATGGATTCATCTTCGAATGAAGATCCATCATCACCATTTTTCCTTTCATCAAATTTGATTAATCCTCTTGACCCTTGCTTTCTGTCGCTTATTTCTCTACTCTGTTTACTTTTACCTAAAAAAATAAAATTAAAAATGGATAAATATGAATGACGAATAAATAAGTAGTAACTAATTCACAACAAAATAACTATGTACAACAAAAGAACGAAGGCAAACACAAAGGAACGAAAGCAAGCACGAAGGCATGAAGGAAAGCATGAAGGCAGGCACGAAGGAAAATTAAAAACATTGATGAAATTTATCTATCTCATTAATTTTTATAGATATAGCGACAAACATCCTAAAACATCGATATATTTTTGTTTGGTTATAGTCAGTTTATCGCGTCTCAACGAAAAACTTAAATATTTACATAGAAATTTTAAAAATATTTTGGTGGATGCTGCTGTGGGAATACCAGAAACTTCAAAAGAATTTATCTATCTTATCAATTTTTGAAGATATAGCAACAAACACCCTAAAAAATCGAAAAATTTTTTTGGTTATCTGTAAGCAAGCACGAAGGCAGGCACGAAAACAAACACGAAGGCAGTAAGGCAGGCACAAAAGCATGAAAACAGAATTTTAAACAGAAGAATTTCAAAATTTTTGAAATTCTTCTGTGTAAAATTCTAGACAAATTAAGTTTTTGTGCTGATTTTAGCAAATTCGTAAAACTCAGTAAACCACTACTTTAAATTTTCCTTAATGCAGATTATATTATACTTATGTCGAGAGAGATTTTAATATTATGATTAATTTATTTAAAAAATAAAACGTAAAAGTCACGCAAATAACCAGGAACAAATAAATATAGAGTAAATACAAGATGACTAAGATGCGACCTTACCATCATGGTAAGGCCGCATCCTACAATTATGATTATAACATAGTTTTTTTATAACACAGAGAGTAAAGCCTGTTAATAGTGAAGGCTACAATATTCTGTTTCCGCTTTAACTGTTTTCTTAACTTCTGTGGACTTTAGTAGTAACAGTGGTGCGTTCTATCGTCACAGGTACAGTACTTATTCAGAAACTTTCATTCAAAACATTTAATTTATTAAGTAAATTTTTTTCACATTAACATATTTTTAATATTTTTTTAAAAACAAATAAATAATAAATAAATAGGAAATAAATAATAGGGAATAAATAATAGGGAATAAAAAACAAATGTAACATTGTAAAATATCCGTGTTACTGTGAAATATTTGTATGTATTCAAATATTCATTTATTATAACAAATTAAGCCAGGATGAAACGTTTATAAATATATATACATATACATATAATTTTTAAACTATAAAAGAACACAATGAAAGTACAGTGGTTGCAAGATAAAGAAATCCTTCTAGACGTAACTGTTATTCAGACGTTGATCTGAACCGTACCTTTTTCACCATTGAGCATTTTACTTTCTTCTTTTCCAACACGAACAGATGATGGATGGAAGTTTGCAGAAAAATATACAAAAACGTCTGAGCACATTGTTGTTTCCTGCAAAGAGTATAAATATATTGGTAATCTAGCAGATGACAACAACAAAGATTAAGATTATTGCATTATTTCCTATTTCTAACTCTTCTATTGTATCATTGTATTGTATTTGATTTATAATTACAAAGGTTATCTTATATAAAGCTTAATGGCACAATTTTATTTGTGAAGTAGATACCAATTGAAAATATATCTTAAATTTTTAAGCTAACATTTTTTTCTCTCTTTTCTAATGTTAGTTTTGACAAACTGTTTTATTCACAGCCGAATACCAAACAGTAATCTGCCGACCAATCAAATTTCGCGAAAAATACACCAAATATTTAAACTCGCACTCTACATAACCATTTAAAACATATTTTGTGCTGGCCAATAACCTGGTATTATGTAATTTTTATAATCGACTGTCATCATTCCGCTGTAATAACAAATTTTCGAAAAATTAAATATCTCAATTAGTCTTTTCGTAAATTTGGCCATTTTCAAAGTAATATTTAAATATTTTCAAATTGATTATACGCATTATTTTTTCTAAATTTGAACATAAACTTTTTAAGGCCAATCATTTAAAATGTATAAAATTATTTTAAACAGAAGAAAAAAAAACGAAAATCTTAAAATACCAAAATACTATTGAAAGTGAATGTTTAGCAAGGAACGAGAATGGGTTTTTAAAGTGTAAAGTAAGGAAAATTAGAAAACATTATCTTACTCTATCATCATCGTCATCTTTTCTCATGGATTCATCTTCGAATGAAGATCCATCATCACCATTTTTCCTTTCATCAAATTTGATTAATCCTCTTGACCCTTGCTTTCTGTCGCTTATTTCTCTACTCTGTTTACTTTTACCTAAAAAAATAATAATTTTATAATTTACATTTCAATCTATTTGTAATTTAATGTCATAATGCTTCCATTAACTATAAATGAGTTCATGAAAAAAAACAAATGTAACATTGTAAAATATCCGTGTTACTGTGAAATATTTGTATGTATTCAAATATTCATTTATTATAACAAATTAAGCCAGGATGAAACGTTTATAAATATATATACATATACATATAATTTTTAAACTATAAAAGAAATGACAAAGCAGTAAACATGTATAGACAGTAAGTTAAAATAGTATAATCACTATGAATATAAATATAAGCTCAGATTTTTCCCATTATGTAATCGAAAACACTTGCGAGTCTTTATGAAAACTAAAAAACCGAAAAGCTATACCAGAGATTGTTTTTCAAAATTTAAAATTTTATTTTTTAAATATTAAGTAATCTTAGTTGTAACCAGCAAAGATATTGTGATGCCACAATGCCGGACTGAGATTTTTTATCGTATTCTTTATTTTATTTAAAATATGCGTTCTTCATCTCAAATTATTAGTGACTTGTTCCTGTACTGTACATCATACTTTTCCTAATAACGACAGAGCCGTGCCAGTCATCTACCGTGTTTCCCCGAAAATAAGACAGTGTCTTATATTAATTTTTGCTCTGAAAAATGCGCTAGGTCTTATTTTCAGTGAATGTCTTATTTTTTCCAGGAAGAAGAATTCACATTTATTATTGAACAAAAAAATTCCCAAGTCGAACTTAGAAGAGAGTGACGTATATCCGGTGTGTCGAACTGTCGC
>NW_019384551.1:0-18587 GCF_000671375.1 Centruroides sculpturatus | reverse complement strand
TATTATACAAATCGGGCAATAGCTAAGCTTATATTATACCCTATTCGCGATCGAGAGAGAGCTCACAAAATCGTTATAAAACATACGACCTGTTTAGTTGTCGTTCGTCTTCTTCTCTGTATGCAAGGGACACTTTGGAGATAAAGTTCATTTACTTCTTCGTATGGGAGATCAATATGTGCACAAAATCCAAATATGGTTTCTAAGTGCTAACTCTGGAATTATTCTGTATGTGACTCGTCTAAGGACGTTGGTCATCCGGAGGAAAACGTATGGAGTTGGACGCTTCCAGAACTGTCGCTGAACTTCCCGAATTCTGACAAATTCCCTGTATATCTTCTGCATTTCGACCAATCATCGGCCAGTAACTCTTTCATGAAAACGGATGAAAGGGGAATGAATGAGGGGTAACCATTTCCCATCTGAGCAGGATTTTAACCAGATAAGGGAAAGCCAGAGGATGTTCTAACTCCAGTGAAAGGAAGTAACATCTGTTAACTGCCTTTTCCCACGTTAAAACAGTATTTTTTCTCACCAAAAATGAAGTAATATTTGGTGACATTATTTAACAAAATTAATAAAATTATTAATTTAGACCCAGGGGCCTTTCGGGTCTTACACAATCCAATTCAAAAATAATATCAAATATAGTAATTAAAAGTCTGAAGGTTTTATTTTGAATCTTAATTTTGAATTTCGTATAGATTAGCCTGTAACAGCTATCTTAAAATAATTTTATAATTTACTATATATTCTATATATATATATTATACTATTGTGATGCTGTGAACAGGCCCGAACCCCTCAATAAAATTTGTGTTCAAATACTTTTGAATAAAAAAAATCGAAAAATTTTTGTATGGAAAACGTAACGCAAACGTATAAACAATATAAGAATGTAAGTTCTAAGATCGACCAGCTCCGGTTGGGTTCGAATTAAAGTCGATTTTGATCTATCAGCCATCTGACTTGAGATATCATTACATTTAGCAACGGATGAGCGATCACTTAAAATGCAGGAACGAGGTAAAGCGACCAATCGGAATGAGCAATGAGGAACAGAAAATTATAAAATTCCGAATTTCAAGGGCACGTTGGCTTCATCTCCCAAACATTCCAAGTGTCGGACCATTTTTTGTGTGTATCTTATGCCTGTCTCTGTCTCCCTTCCTCGGATTAGCATTTTCCCATGATCGAAAATAGACCGCATCGCCCGGACGTCGACACGTCGTAGGAACTCTCACTAATGAACGAGTGGTACCCCCCTTCATTTGGGGCTATCTTGAAAGGAGAGATGCCACGACGAATTTGAACTTCTAAGATGGCAAAATCTTGTAAGCTTGTTTCGTGGCAAATAAAATCGCGTCTGTCTTAGTGCCAGTGGCACCACATACGACCCCCCTCATCGCTCTGTCCGTTCTGAAATTGATTTCTCACATCGGCAACCTTACATTATGTTCTACGTCGCATATGCAGTATAATGAAAATCGATTCTATTTTTATTGTAGGAAAGACTAAAATAATCTTTAAAATCTATAAATTCTATAAAACTTTTATGAATTAAATATAATCTAATTATTATTTTATAAACAATACTTTTTGCTGATTTTTAAAAAATAATCTATGTAAATTCTTTAACTTAACTTTATTATATGCAATAGCTTGTATGAATAAATTATAAAAGAAATTAGATTTGCTTTAATTACTTTATTTTAATAAAAAAAAAATTTACAAAGAAAACACGACTACAAAAATTTATTTATAGGGGAAAAATATATATATTGAATTATGTAAATTTACGAAAATTTCAATTATTAACCCATGACGGATAGGAGAAAAAAGGCCATCTTCGTGCCCATGAAAGAGAGGAAAAAAACGATAATAATAATTTCAAATAAAGGAAAAAACGTTGTTTCAATAACTAAAACTCTTATCCATTCTTATAAAAGATATATCAAATTTAAATATTATGTAAATTATAAGTGGAATAATAACATTTTTTTATTAATTCGTATAAAGAAATGGGCTAATTATTTTTAATACAGTTTCGATTATATTAATAGTTTGCTAAGTAGAATAATGAAAATAATATTAGATGCTATAACTAATATATGTTTACATTGTTATATAAACTACATCTAATGTAATGAAAAAATCTGATTTGCCAGCAAGTCGATAAAAAATTCCAATATCACCATGATTGAGTTTATATATTATCTCTAATAATCTCAGTTAATTTTTCCGCATTGTTAGTTAACAAATCGAGGAATCTTTGTTCGATATCCTTCTTCAATATTGTAACTGCAACATTCCCCAATGTTTTTAAAAGAGACGGATCCAAAATTGACAAAGAAAATCCGTTTAGTTCCTTAACTTTTGTTCCTACAAAGTTAGTGATCTCGAATTTGTTTACTTCTACACTTTCTACGGGGAAAGAAACTTTTAATGTAGCTTCTGCATTGATTTGATCAACGGTTAATTTTGCATCTCCTAAAATTCTTTGGAAGAGAATACTGATTGAAAAATCTGCCAAAATAGTGAGATTTGTTGCTTTAAATTTTGCATTTATATCTATAAATTCGTCACTTTTGTCGAATTCAAATTCGCAACTTCCGTCACTTACTAATGAAGTTAGATCAAGTACAAATATTTTCGTTATTTTAATAGGATGCAAATCGACTCCTTCAAACTCTATTTTATCGGTAATTATTTTCTGTTCCTTCATTTCCTCAATGATTGCTTCAATAGCTTCACTACAATCGGCTTCTAAAAATGCAAAAATAATTAATTTCCACATATGTCATTGCTAAATTATTTAAAATATTTAACTTACGAATTGTGTTCTAGTAATAGATTATTACACATAATTAAATCATAAATAGACGAAAACTTTTAAAACCCTCTAGTTAAAAAGTTTATTTTTATAATTTAAAAGTATTGTCTACATAGAGTATGTTAAACTTACCTGAAGAAAATTTGATTTTTATTACCAAAAGTATTAAAATAATTATAAACTTCATGTTAATAATAAATGTACACAGCTGCGATTTCTAGAAATAAAGTAACAGTGTTCAATCAACTTTCGTTGTATATTGTATATTACGATTGAAAACAGAAACAAATATTTTATAATTTATCATAAAAATCAATTGTTTAAATTATATATTTAGTATTAATCTCTTCAGATCACAGTTAGATAAAATTTTAATGTTATAAAAATTTGCTTTAAGGTTGTTTGTAACTTCTTTAATGCTTTTGTTTTCATGAAAAAAAAAGAAAATAATTTCTGTTTCCCCCGAAAACGAAAGAAGATAAATATAAATGTATTTTTGCTTTACAATACTATTTAATTTTTCTATTAACGTACGGTTCAGAAATTTTTAAATCGAATTCGTTAAGTTTTTACGTATTTTTAAAATCGTAGAAAATTTGTTAAAAATTAACGAAATTCGATTTTCAAAATAATAAACCGTAGACGAATTAAATAAGATTATAACTTAAAAATTGTTTAGTTTTATGTAAATTTTTGTAAAGGTTTTTCTCATAAAATATATTACACTATAAATGCGAACTGTTGAAGTCGCGTATATAGGCCTAACCAAAAGAGTGATCAGAATGATAAAACTATTTGTATTATTAGAATATTTGCTCAAGTTTTAACTTGGTTAGACATATTGTACGGTATAATTGTTCTTTTCAATAATTTTTTTTCAAATTTTAAATATCTACTCTCTCTACATAAATTTCTTAGATTAAAATCGCCACGACACTTGTTGTCACAAAAAAAAGAAAACAGAAACAGAGGCATCGAGATTAATGAATTTTTCACGAAATTTAGAACGAGTGAGTGGAGCGAAGAGTATGTTAGCCCGTCGAGGAGTTGAATTGTCAATTTTTCTTATGAATATTCTATAACGGGAACAAGTAGGCGAAGCGAGAAGCGAGTATTTTACTAAGGGAACTTCACCTTTCACCTCTAGTAAAATAATATAGGTAGAAAGAAAACCTTTTAAATATTACGTTGTTTAAAAACTTTTCATATTTAACTTTCATTAATGAGTTACAAGTTATTTTTAAACCATAATTAAACAAATCATGCTCTTCACTGAGATTAGTTATTGATTATATAGACTTTTATTATTACTAACTTTATTTGCTGACATGAAGCATTTTTTAATATATAAAATAATAGTTTTAAAGCATTTTAAATTTAAATATTCTGGAAATATAAGTTGCTCTCTTATTCTCTACAATAACGTCCATTATTCTCTTATTGGAGAAAAATACATTATGTTTATTATATTGAATATTAGTTACTCGATAGTTTCTAAGAATTGATTATTCAAATTGGAATCAAAAATAATATTAAACTATTATTCATAAATAACCCAGAAAATGCTTAGAAATGTCAAATAAAAACTCAAATTGACTAGTAAAAAGTCAGAAAGTTAAAGTACCAATACTTAGCATTTTAAGGAATAAAATTATAAAAATATACAAATCCATTTTTATTTTTATTATTTACCTTATTATTGAGATTGAAATTGTTTGTTTTATTGATAGTATTGGGAAAATGCTTTCACAGTTTTAAAGTTATTTCAATTAAAACTATACGGCTTTAATGTTATTCCTCTTAAGATATCTTCTACATAGCCACTGGTAGTACAAATGTATATCAGAAACTAATTATTATTTTTTTATTTACATAGAGTTTACAATGTTTTCGAAAATACAACGTTTTCGGGCTTTTGCAATTCATAAAATTCGTATAGAAAATAATTTAGGCCTACATAATCATTTTCATAAATAAAATTTGAATTTTCCATGATATAAACAATAATTTGTCGAAGATAAGGCATACTTTTTAAACTTATCATTCATTAGCGATGATCAGCTTTAACAATTTATAACAAAATATGGCTTATTTAACTATGCTTTATTTATAATCATTTATCTGTGACTCATCGAAAAGAACAGTACATTCGTCATTTGAATAAGACAATAATCAGTGTTTACTAGTGAAACTATTATTAACTGTTGCAAGCAAATTTATTTTAATTACGAAAGTGTTTTTCGAAAGAATAAATATTGTTCTTGCATGTAAATGTACTTAAAAGCGAAATTTATAAAATTATCTTATTTGTAAATTATCAAAAATCCTTACCCTGAATACGTTTTAGTCTCTTCGTAATTTAATAAAATTGCTGCAGATCTTGACGTTACAGAATGAAATGTTTTAGCTTGAAAACTTATTTTAATATTATAAATACAAAAAAAATGATACTTCATAATTTATGCATAGCATCCATGGGAACTCTTTTCATAAGATAAGAGCTGGTAGAACGGCCTTGCTATTGACAGTTGATAATAAATAATGTTCGTCCCGTTGGTACTATATCATTATTTTTTGTACAAAAGAAAATTACATTCTTTTGATATGATAAAAAGTGCGAATAATGGATCGCATATTAGTAATTATTCGACCTCTTGATCATATCAAATGAATAACAATTACAATAATAGAAAAGCTGCGAGAAAGTCACAGCTTTATGATGGAATCCTACCACTGTAATAAATGTCAATCAAAAAGATTGACGTTTATTATAATCGTAGTTCGCATTTTTGTAAGCTTATATATTTTCCAAATTTTAAAAAAATATAATTACAGTATTTGTATTTATATATTAATTATAATATAATAGAAAACGCATCTTGTTTTATGATCAAATCATTAACCTAAATTATGATTTATTCATAAAACGAGCAATTATTTATTGTGACGTCGTCANAAAAAACTGCAATAGCTTCTATTCTGTCCATGTCAATAAGTTAAAACAAAATCAAGACAATGTCCTATATATTGGATAGTAGGCTGCCCAGCATGTACTGTACTGTACATCATAACAGGGGAAGTAGGCTTTCTTGCATATTTAACATGTGTTTGGAAAAGTGCACTTCGTAGTTTATGACTATTTAATAAAACAAACTTTGTATTTTGGTTTTACTTGTATTAATTTTTAATAAAATATCTCTGGTGCAACTTTTTGGTTCTTTACTTTTCATAAAGACTCGCAAGTGTTTTCGATTACCGGAAACAGGAAACTATGCCTTTGTATTATCGACGCAAATTTCCATTTTTGAATGTTTACCTGTCAATTCGACGCGATGTCAAACGAAATGTCAATTTAATTACCTGTATACAAACTGCTTGGGCTTATTATAAATCTGTGTAAATCACATATATAACAAACCCACGAAAATCTTAATTTTGGAATAGAGATTAGTTTTATAAAAAAAAATTTCAAAAATCTGAAGCTGGCCCTGTAAAACAGGTTTAAAATGTTTGTTAGACTTTATAAATAATTCTCAGTGAGATAACGTGTTGTTGTGGAAATTAAAAAGCATTTAGCTGGGTATTAATTAATTGGTTATGTCCATATTTTTCTATTTAGTAGTACATTTCCGTTAATTAATAGAAAAAAATTTATTTATTTTCCTTTGAAGGCAATCAAGGGTTTGAATTATATCTTAACTGTTATTAACAGCACTTCCTTCTTTTGAAGATTCTTTTGAAAAAGACAATGCAGTAGCGATATTGATTGTAATTTGTTATATCAAACTTCTTTCATGTTTTAAGCTTTTTTGGTAACGTGATATTAAAAGCATTGTTTATATTCACATTATAGACATGCTGTAAGCTAATTGATATAATTATGCACATAATCAAATAATTTAATTTACTTCGAACACTCATTTTATCGCATAAAATTCGCTTTTAAAAAATTTGCATCCGACAACAATCGCTTTCAACAAACAACTCGATATGACAATTGTTGAAATTATATTATTAGAAAATTTTAACGTATTAATTATTAACGTAACAATAAAAAATCAAGCGAATGACGTGTCAGCTCTCGCGCTTATAAGTTAGTAGCTCGTTACCATCGAAAACTTTATTATAAATAGTGTATATTCGAGATTTATCTGCAGTTCATATTTATCCCTGCGATTTATTTTGCCGTAATTTTTGCAGTAAAAGCAATATGTCAATCGCAATTCGATGCTGTTGTACAGAGCGAGTCTACGCATAGCATTTTGTTGCGTTACCCAAAATAAATAAATAAATAAAATAAATACTTGCACATCCGGAAATTAAAAATTGATGATAAATGTTTTAAAAGATAAGCACAGAAAAGATTAAGTCGCCTTCTTGTGTTTTTTAGACTGAATTTAAATACAGTACATAAATGTTGCTTATGTTTGGTTATAGTTTCGTGGAATGGAACATTGTTCATAATGTTTAAGATACGTTAAATCTCTTTTTCTCTTCGAGTTTCTACAATAAAACCGAAATAGAAGCTGAAACAGACTGATTCATTTGTAAAATTGCCAGGACAAAATGTTCACCCTAAAAAAAATAACACACAATATATCATTATTAAAATGTCTTTGTTTCGTCGTCTCTATAGATATTGTTTAACTCCACTAGATGTTTTATTTGTGCTTCTTCCAATTTTATCGTTGTGTTCGCAGTTACTTAGAGTTAGTATTAACACATTTACCAACGTCTGTAACATTGTGAAAGTTAATTTTGATTTTACAAGTTACCTTTGCATATGTAAAAATCAACAATGAACTGCCCGGAAGAAAAAAAAAACACTGATACTAACACAAAGTTAAAAAATTGTATGAAGTGCTATTATATGTTATCAGATGTTATTAAAAAATAACTTTTATATTATTAATTATTATAAAAAGTAACAGACTTCACCTGCGGGTAGAGATAAGTTTTCTGAAAACTATAAATACGAAAAAAGAGAAATTTTCATTATGTCTGACCACACTCAACACATGACACATGACCCCCTCGACCTTTAAGCGCAAAAATTTAATAGTACTCAATGCCACTTATATATAAAGTTACCATTTTAAATTTCGTTTCTTAAGCTTTCCTTCATCCTGAGGTATTTCCCCATTTTTCACATTTTTCGGTTTAAAGATTTCAAAACGTCAGAATTTGCAAAAAAGCCTAAAGTTTAAATTTGACACCGTTACAATACTTTTTCATGTTATATACATAAGATCTGGAAACTTGACAGGTGCTCATTTAATTGAATATATTATAAGTTACTATAAAAGATTGTAAATTAAACGTTTATTAAATTTCAGCCAGAATTTAAAATTAAATACGATATTTAGCAATTTTATTGAATGTTATACATAATTATCAATAAAATTAATATTTTATGTAATCATATAGGGATGACATGCATATGTTTTATTTTTATAAACTACATAATCAGTATTTTATTTAATGATTAATTACATGTATTATTACTAATTATATTATTTATTTATTTAACTAAACGACACCATGGCCATTGGCCTTTCGCAAGTGTAAAAAAATGCATATACAAAAAATAAACAATCAACAAAACGAAAAAAACGGCAAAGATAAAAAAATACACGAAACTAGACAGAGTTCAATTTTTTAACAATTTGTTTAAACTGTCCATAAGTTGTCTGATCCTCATATTCTTCTTTTAAAGCATTCCAGTTATATATAAATTGATAGATCGATGCGTCTCGGCCAAAACAGTGCTTAACTTTTGGTAGAATAAAATTATTTTTCCATCGATAGTTGCAGTTAGAGTGCCTTGAGTTTATATTTAACTCGTCACTTATATAAGATTCTTTCTTGCCAATCTTTATTAGTTTAAAGCTGTCTAAAATAACTTGTTTTTCTTATATAAAACTTTTAATTTGTCGATATTGGTCTGGTTATAATAAGAGGTGACAGAAGAATTATCAGGTAAGTTGTATAATGTTCTAATAAAGTTGTTTTCTGCAACATATTCAATACAAAAGAATTTAAATGAGTTTGAACTGTTTGGAATTTCCCTAATCCTATTGAATTTAGGTTTTTTTTTTAATTGTTCGGAAATGTTTTGAAAAAAATAAATGGAAATGTGTTTATTTTCAGTTTATTCCTTTCTCATAAGAAGTTCGTATCCCTAATTCTATTATTACAAATAATTATTTTTAATTTTATTGTTTTTATCTTCAATATTATTTTGATTTTTTTTCATTTTGTCTTATTCGCCCTGTGGATAATAAGAGGGTGTGTTTTAATCATATATGGATTAGTTCAGGGCCCTACAATAATGGAAATTTCAGGGTGGTGAGTCCGACATATCCGAACTGGACTACCCGTAAAAAATTCCTGAAATTGTTTTCATGGATTCGATTCAGGGTTTTCAAAGCGACAGACTGTTGCCTTAACGTTATCTGACATGGGCGACTTCATCATCATCAAGGAAAGAAAAACACGTACCCAAGTTTGCTTGCTCATCACTTTTGTAATTTGGTGTTTTCTCATACTGTGCTCAGAATTTGTTACTTTGAAAATTGGCAATTGTGAGATCAGCCAGGACGTATATCAAAGTTTACGCCACTTACGGCGCGCGATCGCGAGATCGGCTCTCAACTTTTATTTATTTAGGAGGGCTTTTATGTTTAAGGATGATCTAGGCTGTGTAGTTTAGATCTACGTCAGGATTCCTTGACACCAGTTTGTCAATTTATCGATCCGAGGACAAACGCGCGTAGGCGATCTGATTCGGTCACAAAATTAGGAGGCATTTTAATTAAAAACGAAATAATAAATTTAATAAAACAAGAAAATAAACTCATACAAAAATCTTAATGAACGAGAGATAGAACTACTACGAATAATATACAAATCGAGAGATAGCTAAGCTTATATTATACCCTATTCGCGATCGAGAGAGAGCTCACAAAATCGTTATAAAACATACGACCTGTTTTAGTTGTCGTTCGTCTTCTTCTCTGTATGCAAGGGACACTTTGGAGATAAAGTTCATTTACTTCTTCGTATGGGAGATCAATATGTGCACAAAATCCAAATATGGTTTCTAAGTGCTAACTCTGGAATTATTCTGTATGTGACTCGTCTAAGGACGTTGGTCATCCGGAGGAAAACGTATGGAGTTGGACGCTTCCAGAACTGTCGCTGAACTTCCCGAATTCTGACAAATTCCCTGTATATCTTCTGCATTTCGACCAATCATCGGCCAGTAACTCTTTCATGAAAACGGATGAAAGGGGAATGAATGAGGGGTAACCATTTCCCATCTGAGCAGGATTTTAACCAGATAAGGGAAAGCCAGAGGATGTTCTAACTCCAGTGAAAGGAAGTAACATCTGTTAACTGCCTTTTCCCACGTTAAAACAGTATTTTTTCTCACCAAAAATGAAGTAATATTTGGTGACATTATTTAACAAAATTAATAAAATTATTAATTTAGACCCAGGGGCCTTTCGGGTCTTACACAATCCAATTCAAAAATAATATCAAATATAGTAATTAAAAGTCTGAAGGTTTTATTTTGAATCTTAATTTTGAATTTCGTATAGATTAGCCTGTAACAGCTATCTTAAAATAATTTTATAATTTACTATATATTCTATATATATATATTATACTATTGTGATGCTGTGAACAGGCCCGAACCCCTCAATAAAATTTGTGTTCAAATACTTTTGAATAAAAAAAATCGAAAAATTTTTGTATGGAAAACGTAACGCAAACGTATAAACAATATAAGAATGTAAGTTCTAAGATCGACCAGCTCCGGTTGGGTTCGAATTAAAGTCGATTTTGATCTATCAGCCATCTGACTTGAGATATCATTACATTTAGCAACGGATGAGCGATCACTTAAAATGCAGGAACGAGGTAAAGCGACCAATCGGAATGAGCAATGAGGAACAGAAAATTATAAAATTCCGAATTTCAAGGGCACGTTGGCTTCATCTCCCAAACATTCCAAGTGTCGGACCATTTTTTGTGTGTATCTTATGCCTGTCTCTGTCTCCCTTCCTCGGATTAGCATTTTCCCATGATCGAAAATAGACCGCATCGCCCGGACGTCGACACGTCGTAGGAACTCTCACTAATGAACGAGTGGTACCCCCCTTCATTTGGGGCTATCTTGAAAGGAGAGATGCCACGACGAATTTGAACTTCTAAGATGGCAAAATCTTGTAAGCTTGTTTCGTGGCAAATAAAATCGCGTCTGTCTTAGTGCCAGTGGCACCACATACGACCCCCCTCATCGCTCTGTCCGTTCTGAAATTGATTTCTCACATCGGCAACCTTACATTATGTTCTACGTCGCATATGCAGTATAATGAAAATCGATTCTATTTTTATTGTAGGAAAGACTAAAATAATCTTTAAAATCGATAAATTCTATAAAACTTTTATGAATTAAATATAATCTAATTATTATTTTATAAACAATACTTTTTGCTGATTTTTAAAAAATAATCTATGTAAATTCTTTAACTTAACTTTATTATATGCAATAGCTTGTATGAATAAATTATAAAAGAAATTAGATTTGCTTTAATTACTTTATTTTAATAAAAAAAATTTACAAAGAAAACACGACTACAAAAATTTATTTATAGGGGAAAAATATATATATTGAATTATGTAAATTTACGAAAATTTCAATTATTAACCCATGACGGATAGGAGAAAAAAGGCCATCTTCGTGCCCATGAAAGAGAGGAAAAAAACGATAATAATAATTTCAAATAAAGGAAAAAACGTTGTTTCAATAACTAAAACTCTTATCCATTCTTATAAAAGATATATCAAATTTAAATATTATGTAAATTATAAGTGGAATAATAACATTTTTTTATTAATTCGTATAAAGAAATGGGCTAATTATTTTTAATACAGTTTCGATTATATTAATAGTTTGCTAAGTAGAATAATGAAAATAATATTAGATGCTATAACTAATATATGTTTACATTGTTATATAAACTACATCTAATGTAATGAAAAAATCTGATTTGCCAGCAAGTCGATAAAAAATTCCAATATCACCATGATTGAGTTTATATATTATCTCTAATAATCTCAGTTAATTTTTCCGCATTGTTAGTTAACAAATCGAGGAATCTTTGTTCGATATCCTTCTTCAATATTGTGACTGCAACATTCCCCAATGTTTTTAAAAGAGACGGATCCAAAATTGACAAAGAAAATCCGTTTAGTTCCTTAACTTTTGTTCCTACAAAGTTAGTGATCTCGAATTTGTTTACTTCTACACTTTCTACGGGGAAAGAAACTTTTAATGTAGCTTCTGCATTGATTTGATCAACGGTTAATTTTGCATCTCCTAAAATTCTTTGGAAGAGAATACTGATTGAAAAATCTGCCAAAATAGTGAGATTTGTTGCTTTAAATTTTGCATTTATATCTATAAATTCGTCACTTTTGTCGAATTCAAATTCGCAACTTCCGTCACTTACTAATGAAGTTAGATCAAGTACAAATATTTTCGTTATTTTAATAGGATGCAAATCGACTCCTTCAAACTCTATTTTATCGGTAATTATTTTCTGTTCCTTCATTTCCTCAATGATTGCTTCAATAGCTTCACTACAATCGGCTTCTAAAAATGCAAAAATAATTAATTTCCACATATGTCATTGCTAAATTATTTAAAATATTTAACTTACGAATTGTGTTCTAGTAATAGATTATTACACATAATTAAATCATAAATAGACGAAAACTTTTAAAACCCTCTAGTTAAAAAGTTTATTTTTATAATTTAAAAGTATTGTCTACATAGAGTATGTTAAACTTACCTGAAGAAAATTTGATTTTTATTACCAAAAGTATTAAAATAATTATAAACTTCATGTTAATAATAAATGTACACAGCTGCGATTTCTAGAAATAAAGTAACAGTGTTCAATCAACTTTCGTTGTATATTGTATATTACGATTGAAAACAGAAACAAATATTTTATAATTTATCATAAAAATCAATTGTTTAAATTATATATTTAGTATTAATCTCTTCAGATCACAGTTAGATAAAATTTTAATGTTATAAAAATTTGCTTTAAGGTTGTTTGTAACTTCTTTAATGCTTTTGTTTTCATGAAAAAAAAAAGAAAATAATTTCTGTTTCCCCCGAAAACGAAAGAAGATAAATATAAATGTATTTTTGCTTTACAATACTATTTAATTTTTCTATTAACGTACGGTTCAGAAATTTTTAAATCGAATTTGTTAAGTTTTTACGTATTTTTAAAATCGTAGAAAATTTGTTAAAAATTAACGAAATTCGATTTTCAAAATAATAAACCGTAGACGAATTAAATAAGATTATAACTTAAAAATTGTTTAGTTTTATGTAAATTTTTGTAAAGGTTTTTCTCATAAAATATATTACACTATAAATGCGAACTGTTGAAGTCGCGTATATAGGCCTAACCAAAAGAGTGATCAGAATGATAAAACTATTTGTATTATTAGAATATTTGCTCAAGTTTTAACTTGGTTAGACATATTGTACGGTATAATTGTTCTTTTCAATAATTTTTTTTCAAATTTTAAATATCTACTCTCTCTACATAAATTTCTTAGATTAAAATCGCCACGACACTTGTTGTCACAAAAAAAAGAAAACAGAAACAGAGGCATCGAGATTAATGAATTTTTCACGAAATTTAGAACGAGTGAGTGGAGCGAAGAGTATGTTAGCCCGTCGAGGAGTTGAATTGTCAATTTTTCTTATGAATATTCTATAACGGGAACAAGTAGGCGAAGCGAGAAGCGAGTATTTTACTAAGGGAACTTCACCTTTCACCTCTAGTAAAATAATATAGGTAGAAAGAAAACCTTTTAAATATTACGTTGTTTAAAAACTTTTCATATTTAACTTTCATTAATGAGTTACAAGTTATTTTTAAACCATAATTAAACAAATCATGCTCTTCACTGAGATTAGTTATTGATTATATAGACTTTTATTATTACTAACTTTATTTGCTGACATGAAGCATTTTTTAATATATAAAATAATAGTTTTAAAGCATTTTAAATTTAAATATTCTGGAAATATAAGTTGCTCTCTTATTCTCTACAATAACGTCCATTATTCTCTTATTGGAGAAAAATACATTATGTTTATTATATTGAATATTAGTTACTCGATAGTTTCTAAGAATTGATTATTCAAATTGGAATCAAAAATAATATTAAACTATTATTCATAAATAACCCAGAAAATGCTTAGAAATGTCAAATAAAAACTCAAATTGACTAGTAAAAAGTCAGAAAGTTAAAGTACCAATACTTAGCATTTTAAGGAATAAAATTATAAAAATATACAAATCCATTTTTATTTTTATTATTTACCTTATTATTGAGATTGAAATTGTTTGTTTTATTGATAGTATTGGGAAAATGCTTTCACAGTTTTAAAGTTATTTCAATTAAAACTATACGGCTTTAATGTTATTCCTCTTAAGATATCTTCTACATAGCCACTGGTAGTACAAATGTATATCAGAAACTAATTATTATTTTTTTATTTACATAGAGTTTACAATGTTTTCGAAAATACAACGTTTTCGGGCTTTTGCAATTCATAAAATTCGTATAGAAAATAATTTAGGCCTACATAATCATTTTCATAAATAAAATTTGAATTTTCCATAATATAAACAATAATTTGTCGAAGATAAGGCATACTTTTTAAACTTATCATTCATTAGCGATGATCAGCTTTAACAATTTATAACAAAATATGGCTTATTTAACTATGCTTTATTTATAATCATTTATCTGTGACTCATCGAAAAGAACAGTACATTCGTCATTTGAATAAGACAATAATCAGTGTTTACTAGTGAAACTATTATTAACTGTTGCAAGCAAATTTATTTTAATTACGAAAGTGTTTTTCGAAAGAATAAATATTGTTCTTGCATGTAAATGTACTTAAAAGCGAAATTTATAAAATTATCTTATTTGTAAATTATCAAAAATCCTTACCCTGAATATGTTTTAGTCTCTTCGTAATTTAATAAAATTGCTGCAGATCTTGACGTTACAGAATGAAATGTTTTAGCTTGAAAACTTATTTTAATATTATAAATACAAAAAAAATGATACTTCATAATTTATGCATAGCATCCATGGGAACTCTTTTCATAAGATAAGAGCTGGTAGAACGGCCTTGCTATTGACAGTTGATAATAAATAATGTTCGTCCCGTTGGTACTATATCATTATTTTTTGTACAAAAGAAAATTACATTCTTTTGATATGATAAAAAGTGCGAATAATGGATCGCATATTAGTAATTATTCGACCTCTTGATCATATCAAATGAATAACAATTACAATAATAGAAAAGCTGCGAGAAAGTCACAGCTTTATGATGGAATCCTACCACTGTAATAAATGTCAATCAAAAAGATTGACGTTTATTATAATCGTAGTTCGCATTTTTGTAAGCTTATATATTTTCCAAATTTTAAAAAAATATAATTACAGTATTTGTATTTATATATTAATTATAATATAATAGAAAACGCATCTTGTTTTATGATCAAATCATTAACCTAAATTATGATTTATTCATAAAACGAGCAATTATTTATTGTGACGTCGTCACAATGACGGACTGCAATTTCCAATCATATTTTTTGTTTATTTAATTTAAAATATATGCTCTCCACCTCAAATTAGTAGTGGCTTGTCCCTGTACATCATACTTTTTCTTTAACAAAAATGTCGTGTCTGTAATCTTTCTAACTCGATCGGAATGTTAAAAAGAATGTTCAAAACAAATCGTAATGAATGTTCCAGATCATCAGCTGCCAGATAATTAGTGGTAGGGGAAGTGCGAATAACCCCGGATGCAACGCCGGTGTTCTCGGACACTTCTTAAAGTTTAAAATCTAACAAACAGCAAATAGTTTTATGCCATTCAAAACGTAAAAAAAACCTAAAAACAAAACTAAATGCCCAAAGTCATGTCCACCACTAAGATCGTAATCCAGAAACCGAATGCATTATTGTGGAGAATTTTAGAAGATTGGATTCAAAGACATAGATGTAAAGATTGGGCTCACGAAGCTTGCCATGACATTAATCCATCATATAATAATTATTATTATGACATCTGTGAGACTAAAAACGCTTAGGTTAATAAGTGTGTCCGAGGATACCCGCCATTTTTTTTCATTGCCAAAAATAGAAGCTAAAGTTTTGATATAATTATTACTTAAATGATTAAGAAATATTTCTGTTTTTTATTAGTATTATTTAAAAAGTTCTAAAACTTATTTTGAGTTTAAAAATAAACGTTTCAGTTTGTTATTTTATGCTTTTTTGTTTTGTTTAAATGTCCGGGACTAGCCTCTATATGTGTTTTTAAATACTGTTTGATTTGAAAATCAGTATAATGAAATCAGTAAGACTTATTTACCAGAAACCTTCAAATATATTTAATCTTAGGTTTCCCATGTTATATGATTTGGTTAAAAATGATCCGAAATTCGATTTTTATAAATACAATAGGCCTACACTTTTTGAAAAATGAAGTTAAGAATACAACACTCAAAACTTGCACATTAATTTAAGCTTTTCTTCCATAATTACAGGTTTTATTTTTCATTCACTACTTCGAATCTTATAACTTACTGTTTGAGATGCTGTATAAAAAACTTTTTTTCAAGAAAAGAACGGAAAATCAAAAGATACTTGAAGGATAATGCATGTGAGGTAAGAGGAAGACTTGATAGGTAGATTTTGATCATCCTCCGAAGATCAATACATTCAACTGAGTGCATTTTCAGAGTTTACTTAATGTTAGAAAAAACCGTAGTCACTATGATAAAAGTCATGAAGCGAATGAACAAATTCACCTTTTGTAAATACATATTATAAAGATGATACTGTATTATTATTAGCATTTTGAATTATAATTGTTTTTATTTCTAAGACTTATTCCAGACGTAATGTGTTTCGAACACGTATTTAATTTTAAAGTTTTGAATCTTAATATTTTAGTTTAATTAAGATTTAAAACAATATTAAAATATTGACAGTATCAGAATGTCACAGAGCGTTGAGGTGGCCGCTTTGTGGACACCTAAATCGCTTAGTCATCTCTGAAATTTCACTGTGAAACTGATAACTTTTAATATAAAATTATATATAGGCTAATATATATATATATGTATAATAGCATACCCCGCCACGCGTTGTTGTGGCTCAAAATGTATCTATTATAAATGTATATAATAGAAAACGCATCTTGTTTTATGATCAAATCATTAACCTAAATTATGATTTATTCATAAAACGAGCAATTATTTATTGTGACGTCGTCACAATNTCCCTAATTCTATTATTACAAATAATTATTTTTAATTTTATTGTTTTTATCTTCAATATTATTTTGATTTTTTTTCATTTTGTCTTATTCGCCCTGTGGATAATAAGAGGGTGTGTTTTAATCATATATGGATTAGTTCAGGGCCCTACAATAATGGAAATTTCAGGGTGGTGAGTCCGACATATCCGAACTGGACTACCCGTAAAAAATTCCTGAAATTGTTTTCATGGATTCGATTCAGGGTTTTCAAAGCGACAGACTGTTGCCTTAACGTTATCTGACATGGGCGACTTCATCATCATCAAGGAAAGAAAAACACGTACCCAAGTTTGCTTGCTCATCACTTTTGTAATTTGGTGTTTTCTCATACTGTGCTCAGAATTTGTTACTTTGAAAATTGGCAATTGTGAGATCAGCCAGGACGTATATCAAAGTTTACGCCACTTACGGCGCGCGATCGCGAGATCGGCTCTCAACTTTTATTTATTTAGGAGGGCTTTTATGTTTAAGGATGATCTAGGCTGTGTAGTTTAGATCTACGTCAGGATTCCTTGACACCAGTTTGTCAATTTATCGATCCGAGGACAAACACGCGTAGGCGATCTGATTCGGTCACAAAATTAGGAGGCATTTTAATTAAAAACGAAATAATAAATTTAATAAAACAAGAAAATAAACTCATACAAAAATCTTAATGAACGAGAGATAGAACTACTACGAATAATATACAAATCGAGAGATAGCTAAGCTTATATTATACCCTATTCGCGATCGAGAGAGAGCTCACAAAATCGTTATAAAACATACGACCTGTTTTAGTTGTCGTTCGTCTTCTTCTCTGTATGCAAGGGACACTTTGGAGATAAAGTTCATTTACTTCTTCGTATGGGAGATCAATATGTGCACAAAATCCAAATATGGTTTCTAAGTGCTAACTCTGGAATTATTCTGTATGTGACTCGTCTAAGGACGTTGGTCATCCGGAGGAAAACGTATGGAGTTGGACGCTTCCAGAACTGTCGCTGAACTTCCCGAATTCTGACAAATTCCCTGTATATCTTCTGCATTTCGACCAATCATCGGCCAGTAACTCTTTCATGAAAACGGATGAAAGGGGAATGAATGAGGGGTAACCATTTCCCATCTGAGCAGGATTTTAACCAGATAAGGGAAAGCCAGAGGATGTTCTAACTCCAGTGAAAGGAAGTAACATCTGTTAACTGCCTTTTCCCACGTTAAAACAGTATTTTTTCTCACCAAAAATGAAGTAATATTTGGTGACATTATTTAACAAAATTAATAAAATTATTAATTTAGACCCAGGGGCCTTTCGGGTCT
>NW_019384550.1:593062-607083 GCF_000671375.1 Centruroides sculpturatus | reverse complement strand
TCCTTCCTTAATCTCGAGAAAGGGTTAGATAGATGAAAGTAGAGACAAACAATAAACCTAATGTATTGTTTGGAAGAGGTAGTGTGGTCACCACGTAGTATGGAAGACAAGCAAAATGAGAATAATTATAATTACATTTATATATATATATCTTATAATTACACATATATACAAAGAACAAGTTTACGAGGTTCTGTACTGTACACGAAGAGTCGTGCCTAAACCTGGAACACACGATGTTACAAATACGAGTTCAAATTAACAAGTAGCGACATCTAGTCGCGGATATAGAAACTAACTAACAAAGTGAAAAAAATCAAACTTTAAAATAATCTGACTCAATTTTAATTTTGGTTTTTTTAAATTTCTGACTCAAAAACAAAACTGGTTTTCTTAAGTTAAATTGTCGCATAACTAAATTGTTCTTATACCTAAAAATGTTTCTGATAACCTTGTGTTTTAATATTTAAGCGAATATTTCAGTCTTCTCACGAAATATTGTTAATGGTTAAAGTCCAGTTATGTGGACTGTCATGGCGGCACTTCCTGTTTTCCGACTGCCAGCCTCGACACCGGAGCGGTTTGGAGACGAGAGATGTCACGTGACGACGCGAGCGAGCGGAGCCGCCGCGATAAACGGGGAAAACCGACGCGCGGGTTAACGTCCATATACGTAGACTGTCATGGCGGCTTGTCTCTGATTCCGGCAAAGAAAAGAAAAGGAAACAGTGTGGACGCACGTTCTAACCTAACCTATTCTAATAAATTACCACAATTATTACCGATTAAATTATTAGAATAGGTTAGGTTAGGTTAGAGCGTTTCCTTTTGTTTTCTTTTGTTTGCTAGAGCCGCCATGACGGTCCGCGTGTATGTTCTTTAACCAAAATAACAAAATAACATTTTTTTGGTTAAAGTCCAGATGCGTATACCGTCATGGCGGCTCATCTCTGATTCCAGCAAACAAAAGAAAGGAAACAATGGTGACGCACGTTCTAACCTAACCTAACCTATTCTAATAATTTGATTGGTAATAATTATAATAATTTATTAGCATAGGTTAGGTTAGGTTAGAACGTGTGTCCCCACTGTTTCCTTTCTTTTGTTTGCTGGAATCAGAGATGAGCCGCCATGACAGTATACGTATCTGGACTTTAACCCATTTTTTTTTTTACTCACCTTCGTCTGCTGTCATTCGGCGACTCTGGCGCGCTTCTCCCTCCTCTTGCTCGTCGCGCCGCTTGCTCGCTTGTTCGGCCTCGCTTCCGGGGCTGCCGGAACGATTTCTGGCTCCTTCCATTCGGGCTCGCGTCCCGCTTCCGGATAGATTTTCCGTAAATGTTCGCAGAAAATTCCGAAACATTCGCCCGGCTTCAGACTTTTCCATTTCAGATGCTTTCTGTACATAAACGCGTACAGATAAATAACTCGACGTCAAAATGCCGAAATCCTCCATCTCTGCGAAAAAGGCGAACGCAACGCAAAAAATAAAAAACCCACCAACCCGTCGAAAATTCGAACCATCCGCACTAGCAGAACACGCTCAGGCGCTCTCGTCGTCACGTGACATCTCTCGTCTCCAAACTGCTGGCAGTCGGAAAACAGGAAGTGCCACCATGACAGTCCACATAACTGGACTTTAACCCTAAATCTCGAAATCGCATTTTATACGATTTCTGTTAGAACTTACTGGAGACTCCTAAAACCTCTCTAAACACGAAGATCGCCACCTTTCGACCGCTACTTCCGGGGAGAGCCATCGGGAGTCGCGCCGCTTTCTCTCTGCTAAGCTTGTCGTGTTTAACAGGCAGCAAGCTGGCCACATATTCTAACGCCACTTTTCGGCAAAGACTAAAGAAAAGCCGGGTTAACACGGCTAATTAGGCAACGTTTTCTCCGACGCCGCCGCTCCAATTTAAACCGAGCGCGCTTCTATTTCGCTATCTCTAACACATTCTAACTGACGATGGAAAAGGCCAAGAAAACATATTCTACACTCACCTTCGATAGAGTCTCTTCCTCTCGCTACCTGACGACGCCTAGCATGTTTTCGATTTTCTGTACGCGAGGACGGGATGAGGCCGCTGGTCACTGCCGCCGCCACCGCTTCGGCTATGTCCCGGAGGTCGAGTCACCCGATGCTGTCCGAACAATCGCATATAATCCAGGTTTTGCATACAAGTCGCACTATATACACAGACACACACTCAAGCTTCAGTGTTCGCTGGGCGGTCGTCTTTTGATAACATACAAAGTAGTGTGGAGAAGGCAAACGAATTGGACAATTTACTATTGGGAAGAAGTAAAATAAATTAAATAGTTTCCGATTTCGAAAATTGTCAACACGTACCATAACTTCTTGCGTTCGCTTCCGTTGCCTCGAATATCGCAAATATTGAATATTTACCGAGTTGTACTCCTAATTATTGAGGTAACAAATACTGGCCGAAAATGCTCGAAGGCGGCCTACAGGCTTATAAAACCTAGGGGGTGGTGCCGCGGTCACGTGACCCGCGGCCGACTAGCCATTGGCCGCGGCGGGGCTCGCTACACCTTCACGGCCGAGGTGGGCCACGTGGACGGCCCTTCATGCGCAGTACCTTCCTCGGGCTCGCGTGCCTCAAATATGAGTTCCGAATATATATCGTAAAGTCTTTGTAAATCCGCACTTAAAATGTAAATTTTAATATTGGCGGTAGACTATCACTCAGCTTTAGCCAATGATTTCACTTTATTCTATTAAAATTTTGATAAAAAGATTTCACTTTATTCTATTTGAAATGGAACTAAAGAAAAATAAAAGAATTAATTACTTAGACATTACAATAATAAAAGGAAAAGAAAAATATTTATTTACAACATATAAAAAATTACCTAACATTGAAAAAACTATAAATTATTATTCGAGTACCCCAGTTAATATAAAAAAGAACGTCTATATAATGGAAATAAGGAAAATATACAGTAGAGTTACTGATAACAACGACCAAAGAATTGCAATTAATAAACTTAATCAGAAATTCGCCCTTAATAATTACCCCAACTATATATTAAAAAAATGGTACAATAATTGGGAGAAAAATAAATTTAATACTAAACAAAATAAAAAACAACATTACAGTAAGTTTCCTTATGTAGACAATATTTATAATGATTGTGTTAAGAATTTAAAAAATGAAAACGTTGTTTTGGCCCCGTCCTTGACAAATAAACTTTTCCACAATATTAAAATGAAAACTAATTTAGATAAAATTGATAAAAAAGACAAAATAGGAACTATATACAAAATAAATTGTAAATGTAATAAATCGGAAACTTATATCGGCGAAACAGGCCGTAAATTGGAAAAACGCATTAAAGAGCATGAAGCCGCCATTCGATTAAAAAATAGTAACTCTCCATGGTATAACCATGTAATACAAAACAATAATTGTAAGTTAGATATTAATAGTGTACAGATATTACATAATGAAAGAGATATATACAAGAGAAAATTTAAAGAACACGTTGAAATTATAAAATATAATAGAAAAAACAATAATCAATTAATAAATGTATCTAGTGGTATGCAAATTGATCAAAAATGGTATTCCGTAATAAAAGAAATTAATGAATGACGTCATGAAATAGAAGGAACGGGTCACTTAGAATTACTCCAACAATGTATTTGTGAACTATTGCTATCAAAGTGGTTTATAGTGTGCAACGGTCTGTTGGATAGTTACCAGTTGTGTGTTTTTATTGTGTACAATTAATGAAAAAGACAGTTCAAGGACTATCATAACATAGAAAAATACACACAGTAAGTTTTTTAGAATTATTTTTTATAACGTTAATCATGTTCTACAACTGTACCTTTTTTAGAACTTATTTAAAAAAAATTTTTTGAAATTTTTGTAGATTTTAAAAGTTTTATTAAGTATAATTGTTAGATCTAATATAGTGTAAAATTTGTTACAGCAAGACATAAATAAAAATAATTTAGTGCACTCAAGATGAAAGTGCTGAAGGGATGTATAAATAAAACTGTGTACTCAAATGGTATTGTAATACTAAAATATTTATTGTTATGTTAAATATTTACTTGCAAAAAAAGTTTATGTAAACTTTTGTATTTTATAGTACTGAAGAGGGACCTTTTTTAGAAAAGGACCGAAATGCATCTATAGTAATAGAATAAAGTGAAATCATTGGCTAAAGCTGAGTGATAGTCTACCGCCAATATTAAAATTTACATTTTAAGTGCGGATTTGCAAAGACTTTACGATATATATATAACAGCAGTCATAAGAAATTTAATTAAAATGAGTTCCGAAGTGGTTCTGGCAGAGCGACCTAACGGGCCAGTACGAAGAGAATTGGAGTTCGAGGCTCGGAAAGAGGTGTAATAATAATAGATATTTGTATTTACAGGCAACAGATGGCGACTCCGGGCGACTGAAGGAGGGAGGCTTGGCTGCGTGCGAGGAGGAGACGGCGGCGGCCGCGGCCAAGGTCTTAGATTATCTAAGACCTTGGGCCGCGGCAGCATGAACAGGAAGGGGAGACGCGCGTTGGGGAATAAGAAAGGGAAGCGCGCGCTTTGTTTACACACTGAGCGTTGGAAAATGAGAAAAAAAATTCGGTCGCGTGACGCCGTCTCTTTTGGGCGCGGAGTCACGTAACCGGAAATGACCTAGCGATTCTTTGGAGGACTATATCTCGCGAAAGGTCACATATAGCGGTATGGTTCTTTTGACTTTTATGCTCTCACAGGGTTCTACAATTTGCGTGGGACGTCATTCGGTCCTAGAATTTTTCTCCGCATTGTCCCTCAAAAATAACTGGCATTTTAAACTTTAAGAAAAAATCATGTAAAATTGACAGCATAATTTGTTCATGTAAAGCAGTGTTTTTCAACCTGTGGGTCACGACCCCCAGGTGGGTCGCAAAGCCATACACGGGGGGTCGCGGGTAAAAGAAAAAGACAAGTGTTTGTAGATCCTACACTACAATAAAAAAAAACTACAGTTTTAGTGAGAAGGCTGTGCCTGTTTATTTTACATTACAATTATTACATTACAATAATTTTTTGATCGATATTTCAATCTCAACAGAAAGAAAATTAAATACGTAGTTTTTAAAATCACTGACATAGTTTTAATATGGCCGTGGGAAGTCTTCAGAATTTTTTAACTTGTAAAGGGATCGCGTATTCAAGAAGGTTGAAAAACACTGATTTAAAGCTAGACAATCGGAAATTTTTTTTTTGCCAATTCTTAAAAGTCGATTACACTTATGAGTTTCTCCGAATTCTGATTTTCGAATAATCATATGTTTTAACGTAAGAATGTTTTAAAAGTTATATCGTGCTCTCGTGTAATTTTGGAATTTCAATCTGGAATTCAATTTAAAAGCTTTGCTTTTCCTATCGCTATTCGTCTTTACTCCCGACAATACACAAGAACGATTTAATTAATTTAAACGACCCAGATTTTTAAATACAAGAGGGTAAGTATCCGGTAAAACATGCGAATGTACGCTTCGCAAAATGTATTTGCAAAAACGCAAAGAATCTTTCGCACGCACCTATAGGACGATCTAAAAATTTGAAGTCGTGATAAATAAATAAAATCTCGTCTTATATGCGAGTAAATACGATATTTCACTTCAGTGGCCTGCCGTGACATTTGATGATAGGAAAGCTGTCTTTCTGTAAGAAGCCGACTTTCAGGGGCGATCAGTTAATTCTTTAAATGTATTTTTAATATATTATTTATCTGACATAATTAATAAATAGTTATTAATAAAGTTCAATATAATTAACTCTATTATTAGATTCAATAGATTCCCCATGCCCTCTAAATGCCGATTCTCGCTTTGATAAAAACATATAACATCTATTAATTTAAATATATCTATTAACCGTAACTATCTAATTAACCAGAGTGCCCATACCGGTTAATGTCAAATGCCTCTTTTGTCGCATCACTAGTATATCTGAAAGGACGCGACAGGGTTATTGTACATTTTAAACGTTTCTCGACATAAAAATCTAATGTAAAAATCTGATGTAATCTCAATAATGTAAAATAAAAATAATGTAAAAATCTAAATATGCTAAACTTAATAGTCATTTGTTTTCTAACTAATTCGTTTTAGGACCAGGTGTCGTCCACAGAAATTTCTAAAATTTACAACTTTTCGGTCACTCTCGTTGAACTGGAAAAATTTCTGTCTTTATTACGTCTAATATTACGAAGAAATCAGTTCCACTGTACTCGGCTAGAGATTGGTTTGGTTAACCTTTTAAGTAAAATTTCGGCTCTTATAACAGGGTTTTATTTATATCCCAAATTCCCTAATCTCTTAATTATTTAACTACTTCTTAAGTAGAAATAAGTCTAAACCGGTTACTTTGTACTCGAATATTTTTAGTCTCGAGAAAAAAGTAGAAAGACAAATTTTTCAGAAATTTTTAGAAATACAATGGGACGTACGAAATCGCAACATCACTGGTTTAACATTGAAGTCTGTAAGTAATATAAGATGGGAGAGCAAAATAAAAGCAGAATATATACAACAAATATTTTAATGGACTTTTTTAAAACTCCTGTCAACTATACAGAACTATCATAAAAACATACTAGTAAACTCCTATCTGTTGAATTAAGTTATAAATCTACTCGCGATTCACATAATGGGGCGAGGGCAGCCAGATATCTAGCGGGCGGGCGGCTAACAGCCTTTAACCGGTCTTGGATAGAATCATCGGAAGCTTTATACCATATTTTGGTGTGTAGCATTTACCAGCTAAACCACGTGAAGTTGGTAGTATGCTTATAATCGGACTGCTTTACACCGTTCAAATATTTTTGCTGAGGAAGCTGTCCCGTATTCGACAATGCAGCGCTTCCATTCCGTCACCGATATTCGAATATACAACTGCAATTTTATCGTTTTTTTCTCATGTAGTATAGAAATTTATAATAAAATACATATTGCGGTGATAATAAAATATTAATTTTAATTAATTTAAAGTACGTTAAAATATGAAAATAATCGCGCAATATGTATTTATATTAAGAAAATACGAGGGAAACGGCGCTTCCAAGGACGACACGCCGCTGCTCTTCTTTCACTCCACTCCATGACACGCGGAATTCAAGTAGATTCGTCGTGCAAGCGAGCGCTTCAAAGAAGCGTGAAGCTTGGATAAACTATTTAATTAACGTATTGTACCGTATACATTACACTGCCGAACTTGCAATGAACACTCAGTCGCGTCGTGATGATATCGTAAGGTCAGCTTAACACCGAATTCTAATATTAAAATTATATTTATTTTCAAAGATATTCAAGTTAGTTCAGCTGTTTACATACTTTAAGAAAGAATTTAAAATAATTTTACAAATTCATCAATAACTAATACCTGGTGATCCCAAATAATTTAAAATACTTCCATAACTGCGAAATTACTGCTGAGAAAAAGTACCAGAACTCTACAAGTTAAAAAAAAAAATGTATTCTCATTGTAACAAAATTGCGAATAACAAAACAAAAAATACCGATACTCAGCTTAACACCGAACTATTTAAATGGCTTATGTAATTCAAGTTATTTTATAACAAAAAAACTAATATTCATATATCGCTAAAAGTTTGACGTAAACAATTCAAGAATTAAACAATAGTTCAAACAATTCTCTCGACATTTATTATTGAAGAAACAATACTTGTGACAAGAAAGAAGATAATTTCAAGTATTGTAAAAGTTATACATTTATCTCGCATTTAAAACATTAATAATCCTGTGTGACTTCTACGATCGTAATTATATTTGATTAAGTAACTGAAATTCATCACTTATAGTTCGAATTTTAAATAAAAGATAATTACAGGTTCTTCAGTTCAACGGAAACATGTCCGACCTGTCTAATAAAAGATTGACATAGATGTAAGACAAAAAGCAATCAAAACAACATGAAGAAAAGAAGATGCAGACTTGAAACAACAAGATACATAATACGATAATTAGTACAGTATAGTAAGTATAGTAATTCTTGTGCCCGGGAGCACGCCTTTATTGCGTGTGACCCGGGGGCAAGTCCATGACACATTGGTACAAATACACGATTGATATTACATGTCCGAGACAAATTGGATCAGATACACGATTCGTTTCTTAATACTCGATTACGATTACTTTTCATTCGTCGTTGCTATATTTCGTAAGAAACTTCTTGTGCCCGGGAGCATGTCTTTATACCGTTGGACCCGGGGCAAGTCCATGACACATTGGTACAAATACACGATTGGACCCGGGGCAAGTCCATGACACATTGGTACATATACACGATTGATATTACAAGTCCATGGCTAATTGATATAAATACACAGTTGATATTACAAGTCCATGGCGAATTGATACATATACATTAATTGGTACAAGAATAGTTGAGACATAGCAGTAAAATGTCACAAATTTTATGTCCTTCTGCATCAGTTCAACAATTGAAATTATTGGACTTCGCCCAAGAGTTTTCACCATCTTGTTTACAGCATACATCAGGTAAGTGTGTATTATTTAATTTATGCATTGGTAACGCGTATTTCATTAATTGTAGATTTTATGTTATTTTTATATATGTATACGTGGTATATTTATTACAACACTTCCTTACAAACATCCCTCATGATAACATTCAAAACTGAACCATTGTCTAACGTGTTCATCGCATCCATTCATTTACGTATCATGCGTCACAGCCGTAAACAACCCGTCACATAACACAAACACCGCTTCCCAAAATCCAATCCCTGGGTTCTCGTCCCGGGAAGTGGAAACACCACTCGATGAATTTTGAATGGCGGCTGAAGGGGCTCTGGTACACTAGATATACTGGTTCGTTTATAAAACTATATTTTATGAAAAAATTTATTGTTTATTTAGTTTATTTCACTTAATCGTCTTCCTACTTCAAGTTTAGACAAAATACTCAATAATCATTTAAATAGAAAGCAGGGCTGTAGAGTCAAAGTCGGAGTCGTGAAGTTTTGGTGTTTTAGCAGGAGTCGGAGTCGTCAAAATATCCGCCGACTCCGACTCCTTTTTACTTACCAACTTATGTATATAAAACGGAAAAGTACTGGAACCTGTCAAATTTGACCCTCCAAGTTTTTTTTTTTTTTTTTTTTTTTGCAAATCTACACGTTTGGAGACCTCCCGAACCCCTCAAAAAAGTCAGTAAAGGGAAAAATTCGCTCGAGTGTGTGTTGGCGTCTAATTTGTTTAATTTCTTTATTTTCTGTTCTGAGATATTAAACTATCTCAGAATGAGTAAAGTTTAAGAAACGAAATGTGGCACTGTAGCTTGCGTATAAAGGAGCATTAATACTATTAATTTTTGGTTCTTAATTAAAGGTCGACAGGGTGAAGACATAAAAGGAGTCATGTCTCTTAATGAATATTTTACTCGTTATTAGCGTTCAAACTTTAAAATAAAACTGGTCACTACACTTAAAGTAAGCTTTTTTTCCATTTTATAATAGTACAGTAAAACCCGTTAAGATGTTCTCGCCTAAGATGTTAGAATCAATTCACTTTGTACCAGATAAACATATTAAGTTTTAAATTTATCTACTGTATTTGATTGTTTCCATACCAATACATTTGGGGTATTTCCTATATTTACTTTTAACTGAAATCAATAAAATCCATAATTATAATTGTTTAACAACTTCTCTTTCCTCTCTAAAACAACACTTAAACCAAAACACCTGTTTCATAAAGTATAAATTAAATTAAGGGGATGTAGAAAAAAAAACGTGTACAATTCTTGTATAATGTTAAAAAATTAACCGTTACTTCGACAGCGTTATTTATGACTAAATTTAATGAATGAGATAGATGCACCAGGTACAGAATAAGCTCTAGAATTTATTTTCCTTAAATTTACGATTTATGTATCCGTTTGTCGTAAAAATCTGTCTTTCCACTTTTTCCCGAGACTACAAATATTCGAGTACAAAGTAACCGGTTTAGACCTATTTCTACTTAAGACGTAGTTAAATAGTTAAGAGATTAGGGAATTGGTGACGTAAACAAAACCCTGACGAAAGAGCCGAAATTTTACTTAAACAAAAGCTTAACCGAACCAATCTCTAGCCGAGTACGGTGGAGACTGCTTTCTTCGAAATATTAGATATAATAAAGACAGACATTTTTCCACTTCGACGAGAGTTACCGAAAAGTTGTAAATTTTGGAAATTTCTCAGGATACCCGGTCCTAAAACGAATTAGTTAGAAAACAAACGACGGACGATCTATTAAGTTTAACGTATTTAGACTTTTACAGCGATGGTAAGTAACGTTTAAAATTTACAACAACCCTGTCTTTCCTTTGAGATATACTAAAGATACGACAAAAGAGGCATTTGACGTTAACTGGTATGGGCACCCTCGGGATTCGGCAGACCGCGTGCGTGTACGCGGTATATATATTCGTACAATCGAAGAATATTTTGTACCTGGTATGTATGTCCACCGCATATTTTATTTCACCGAGTAAGTTTTTATAATTTTATTTTTAATTTTAGCCCTTATATCGTGGCTAGCGACTCGGAATGTAATTGCGATATTGAAAATGTATTTTTAAAAAGTTTGTCTCGAGATCGTATAATGACAAAGAAAACATTATTAAAAGAGAAAGGCCAATGCCTAAGTTAAATATAAACGTTTCGATAAAAAAATTTGTTCGACATTTTCGCGATAAAATGGCTCCGTAAATGCGTAAAAATGCAAAAATTGTTTTGCTGGCTCGCCTACTATTTTCGAATGAAATTAGTGCGTGGAATAAGAATGGCTTTGACGATTTAGCTGGCAAAAGACACGAAAAATCGTCGATTCTTTCGTATTTGAAACGATTTGGAAATAGAAGCGGAATAGAATTTAACGTTAGAAAATAATATAAAATAAATATTGAAAATTATAACGAGATACAGTAGTTACGGTTAATAGATATATTATATCTAAATAAATAGATGTTATATGTTTCTATCGAAGCGAGAATTGGCATTTAGAGGGCGTATGGAATATATTAATAACAGAGGTAATTATATTAAACTCGTTTATTAAGTACGTCGGATAAATAATCTATTAAAAATACATTTAAAGAAAGAATTAACTGATCGCCCCTGGAAGTCGGCTTCTTATAGAAACACAGCTTCCCTATCATCAAATGTCACTGCACGCTACTGAACTTTGAAGCTTTCTCTTCAAAATTAACGCATTTCTTTCGTTTTTTTCAGTTTTAAGTATTTTTTATGTTTAATTACATTAAAATTAAAAATTGGTAGGTACCCAGGGAGTTAATATAGGTTAATAAAAGAATGGTTATCACGAATACTAGGAAAGCAATAATAATTAATGCATTCTATTGTCTACTGTATTATAATTATTTTACAAGTTTCTTACGTAAAAGATTCCGATACACTTGATTGATGAAATTAAAAATTACAAGTAGGAAAAATACCTCGAGTTTATTTTAATTCAATGATTTTTTAAACGTTCAAATGATAATTTTTAGGGTTTGTTTTTAAATCCCATACACGTATTATAAAAAAATATACAGAAAGTTCAATTATTATATGTATATTTTCGAGGAAATTTCTAATATAGAAAAAAGACTGTTTCATTTTATTTCACTTACACTCGCCACTCTACTGCTTATTTCGAAAGGACGAATTATTAATTTTTAGTTAAAATTTCCTCTAGCAAACTTATATTTTCCAAGAATTAAAAAGAAATAATTGATTGAAAATAATAAAGAAAATCTTTCGAAAGTATTAGTAAAACCGGTCGTAATGACGTATTGTTTTATAATCATTTATTTTACGAGGTTATGTTTTGTGTCATTTCGTATTCGAACTTAAAACACAGAAAACCTTGTTTGCAATCGTCATAAAACTTTGCAGGTAAAAGTTTTTATGCCAAATTCATTATTTTCTTATAACGTTATTCAAATTTATTATCTTCTAATAATCCTGTTTTTCCAGGAATTTCTTTTATCTTTCGTCAAAATTTAATACATTTTCATCTTCAAAATTTATTTTAAATTCTTCTACTATGCCTTTCTCTTTTTCATTGTGTATTATATATCCTTAACCTTTCATTGTGTATTATATATCCTTAACTTAATAAACTCATATACAGTATTTATTTTCTTATAACTTCTGTGCTTTTTGTCGAAAATGTCTGCAATTTTGCGAAGTAGATTGCTTATTAGGCGATTAATGCTGTTAAATTTTAATGGTTAAAGTTCAAGGTGATAAAGAGATAGATAAAGGGAGTCGTAATGGCTTATGCGAAAGAATTAATCAAACTATCGTGACCCGGTTGCGATGCAAAATGGACGAAAGCAAAAGGATCAGTTGTTGGAGTAAATTACTAAAAACAGCAACGGAAGAATATAACAACTCTCCTCACTTAGTAACGAGTTTTTCACCAAAATATCTCATGTTGGGCTTGTCACCTTTTCCCCAAATCATACCGAATGCTCTCCCTCCTGCAGAAGACTCTAGAAAATTGACTTACGAAAGTAATGGAAGCACGAAGTGAACAAGAGATATTTCGATTAAATAAAACACCAGAAGATAAGGTTAAACCTGTTGACAATAAAAATGTAATCACGCGAAAAATATTAAAACTTTCGATGTCTCGCCCATATAAAATAATAAGACAAGTATCAAATGTCTTAAATGAAATACAATGGGTGGAAAGGGAAAATATCAGAAAACTATATGTATTATACATATTTAGTTAGATTGTTTGTCCTATATTACGTTAAAACAGCGAAATAAAAGCAGTTATATAGAAGTTCACTTTACTGTTCTTCCGATAAAAGTTTCAAACTTTTTAATAGAAATATGTTAGAGTTTTCATCTTTTTTTCTTCCTGCAACAGATTTCAAGTATGAAAAATACCTTGATTTTAATTCAATGATTTTGTTTAAACGTTCAAATGACAATTTTCTTGAAAATACGACAGGATAAGCGAATATAATAAGAGCAATTATTACTATAAAGATGTGAACTTTCGAAAAAATTTAAGAATACAGAAAACAAATTGAATTTTTTCACTTACATTCATCTCTACTGCTTATTTCGAAATTAATAATGCTTGAGAAGTAACCATTAATTTTAGAATAAAATTTCCCAAGGTTAAATATAAACGAACACGTTTATTTATACCAAGAGTTAAAAATGAATTAATTAAAATGAAATAACAGAAAATTTCCAGAAAGTATTTTTTTAAAAACCGGTCGTAATGACGTATTTTTCTATTTGTAGTGTTTCGCATATTCTATTTTAATTAATTTACCGAATAATGTGATAAACATTAAATAACTAATATACTAACTTTTGTTATTATTTCTTTAGAAAAAGAATGAAGAAGACTTTAGACTCTTATTTATCTTCTTGGTTTTCTCGAATCGGCAAATTTGTCGGTGAATATCCTCAACATTGCATCGCTGCCACCTTATTAGTTACAGTGATTTTAGGATCCGGACTTCTCAAAATTTCCATGATACAGGATTTCGAATATCTGTACAGTCCGAGAAACGCGAGAGTTTTGGAAGATAGAAAATCCATCCAGAATCTGTTTTCTAACGGCGACGAGGCCGAAGATAGATTAATTAGAAGTTCCACATACGAAAATTTTATTGCGGTCATTGCCTCGGCGAAGAACAACGGTTCCATTATGAACACCTCTTCGATAGAAGATGTAATCCAGATGGATGTTATCATTCGCAACATCAGCATCTTTTGGAATAAGAAATTCTACAGTTACCGAGATATTTGTATGAAGAATGATCGTAACGAATGCCCGAAAAATTTTGTTTCTTCTTTGAAATACATGATGAAACATCCTGGAAACGTTTCCATGAGGTAAGACTATCTTTGTAAAGAATTATTTGTAATTACATCAAAATTTGCAATTTCGAATATGTTTAGCCATTTTATCGTTAGGATTGAAGTGAT